>NC_051442.1:3418005-3430686 GCF_001649575.2 Kryptolebias marmoratus
TTTCTTTTCACAACAGGAACATCTTGAGCTCTTGGTTCTGTCGCTCACTCTGGTTCTGCTCGTATCCACGAACTGGCAGAGGACGCTCATTATCTTCCCTTTTTTGTTGTTGTTCTCTGTTGTAAGAAAAGGGAGGGAGAAAAGTGGGCAATTATAGTTCGGCTCTTGTAGAGAGCCAAACCTTTTTATAATGAGAAGATCTCCTCAAGCAGGACAGACTGTGTGTGTGTGTGTGGAGACTTTATGCAAATGTCAGTTTCTACTTAATTCAAAGTGTGACCAATAAAAAAACACACCAGACACAGATTCGGTCTGTGTTGTTTTGAACTGCGAAGCCTTTCTGCATCAGCACAATACGCTCTGTTCATAATATGTCCACTAAAAACGAAACATCGGCGACAGGAAGGCGTCAGAGCGCCGTTAGGAAACATTGTTAAAGCGAGGGATGAAAGCATCAGAGGAAAACGGTTTTGGTTTTGATCCCTTTCTGCTGTTTTCAGAGCCTCTCTTCAGATGATTTAAAGTGGTAATCAGAGGGATAATGGTTTGTTTTGTTTTCTGTCGTGGTGCTAATCACTTATTGCTTGGGTGAATTTTTTTTTTTTTCGCTGCTCGTTTCTGCAGCAATCAGTCGTCATACCAGAGAGCGTTAAACATGGTGGAGATGCTCTTATCCAACACTCCGTGGCTCTACTTATCTAAAACAAACTGAAAGCATCACTTCCTGTTTGTGTGTGTGTGTGTGTGAGGAAGAGTTTGGCTGTCTGCCGGGATATGAATCATTAAAAATGATTTATCTGAAGATGAGCCCTCGTTGTATCATGTTTTTACTCTTAAACAATGAAATTATTCTGTAAAAAAAAAAGTGCTAATAAAGCCAAAAGGCGAACAAATACTTTTATTAGATTAAAGGCCTGGCATTCATTGTGGGAATATGTATCATCTCATGACTCTCAGCTACTACCACACCAAATTTTAGCTCAATGTCTGCAAATTTGACTGAGGTGTAGCCATTTGTGTGTTTCCTAAGATCAACTGACTGTGGTGGCCATCTTGAATTGGATTGACACCTGAAGTTAATCCGTTGTAGACGTATACCCAGTGATCAGTTTCTGATAGTTTCATTAAAATCCACCCAGTGGTTCATGAGATAGTTTGCTAACAGAGACAGCTGACTACAGTAATAATGGCTGTTTTAAAAATGGATCTCGCGCTTTTGAATTTCTCTCAACACATCCATTGATTTAAGCGTTCTTTACCTTAATTAATTTAAGCCAAAGACGTCTGTCGTTTCCCGCTGTGAGCTGAAAGTGTTTTGACTCTCATTCAGAAGTTATAATGTTAATTTTTTCTTTTTTTCTCAATGATGTTTCAGTATAAACTTCAACCAGATCCGCCTAAAATTGACATAAATTCCTGTTTCAGGACAGTAATAGAAGAATGAGTGTCTCTTCCTTTTTTGTGCAGAGAAACAAAAGTTTCAGCAGCAAAGTGTCTTTATTGGAGGCAGTTCTCTGAGACAAATTTGTGTTGAAAACTTTAATCCCTAAAAGTTTATTCCACAATATTATCAGTCCTTCCCATAATGTGGGTCCTCAGATAATCTACAGATGTCCTTTAAAAAGGATTCCTCACAGCATATTTTTCTAATAATTGTTTCAGAGGTAAAAACAGTCATCAGATTAATAGAAAATGTGTATTGTGGAGGTTAAAACTGTATATATTGTCATTATGACCATGTTTAATTTGGTTATTAGCAGTTTTTGTGTATTTAAATCATTAACAGATGGGGTTACAAGTATTTTGTTGGTTGGGAACCGCTGGTTTATATGATTAAATCAAACTGCAAACATTCAACCTGAGATAAAAGTGTTTGATTTTAGGAACTGGAAAGCTTAGATGAGGTGACATGTTATGACGCTACACAAATACTTGTTAAATTAATATGTTTCTGTCGTCTTCCTCAGTTTGCTCCCAGTACTCCCGCGGTGTCTTCGCCATCTTCGGCCTGTACGACAAGCGCTCGGTCCACACGTTGACGTCCTTCTGCAGCGCCCTGCACATCTCCCTCATCACGCCCAGCTTCCCCACCGAGGGCGAGAGCCAGTTCACCCTGCAGCTCCGGCCGTCCATCCGGGGGGCGCTGCTGTCCCTCCTCGACCACTACGACTGGAACAAGTTTGTCTTCCTGTACGACACGGACCGAGGTGAGTGGTGAGGGCGGTGATGTCCGAACAGACGTGGGGTCAGAGTTCAGGCGCCTGAAACATGTAGACAGTTTAACAAACATTCAGGTAAAATATTCTGCTTTTATACAACATGAGCACAAACTTCCTGACTCTACCAGGGTTTCTGCACAACGGAGAGAAAATCTGAAAATTTAAATCTGGAAACGTTTGGAATTTTCACATGGGAATCCAGTGGAAACCCACGTTTAAATAAACACATGGATCTAAAGTTAATATTAACCAGAGAAAAGACACTTTCTGTGAAAATACAGTGTGAATGCTGGGAGCTGAAGGACTGCTGAAGTTTTCTGAAGAAGCTGAAGTGGAGTTTTTAAAATGAAACAAAGAGAAGAGAAGCTAAAAGGATCAAAATGGTAGCTAAAAGCTTAAAATGACAGAATGGCAGCTAAAGGAGCGGACTGATCAGAAGCTAAAAGAAGTGAAACCATAGCTAAGAGTTAAAATAATCAAAACTGTAGCTAAAAGCTAATATTTGTAAAACAACATCTAAAAGTAGCAAAATTCAAGCTAAAAATGGCAAAACTATAGCTAAAAGCAGAAAAAGCCTAATCCTAGCTAAGAACGTAAATAAGCAAAATAGTAGCTAAAATTAACAGAAGACAGAAACGCAGCAGGTATTCTGAGGATTTCAGAGATCAGTGTTTTGATGGAACTGAATTAAAGTTCAATAATTCAAAAAGTATAAAGTTACAATATTCCCCATCCAGCCAAATGTTTTGATACATAAATATTTAAAGAACCACAAGGTATGTGGAGTAAACTATGACTAGTAAAACAGTCTGAATGAAAGGAGGAGGAGCTGGGTCTGGGTCTCCCTGCTGGACCTGTTCCCTCCCTGACTTTTAGACTTCTCAAAAATCAGCTTTTACTAAATCACGTCTCAGGTCTTCTTTTGTAATTACAGTTGTGAGTTTTTGCTCTTTAGTCAGCGGTTGCTCGTCTCCATTTCTGAAGCCAAGCCTCTGCTGGAGGAGTTGTCGAAACTCTTTGTCTGCTTTGCTTCGTTCCCCGAACAGAGATGAGTTCTCATTCCCACCAGCAGAGTCGGTAGGTTTGTACGGATTCACCCCACCATGTCACATTTCCATTACAAAACAGAAAGGATATGGGCTGCTGCCCGGATCACGTCTCCACATCTCGCTCTCGTATATTTTCCAGGAGCCAGTCAGAGCTTTTTTTTTATTTTTTCATCCCGTTCTCTTTCTCTCCGTGCTGAGGTGACCGTTCGAGCAGATTGGGTCCTCACTCCGCAGCCCCCGCACAGCCAATCTCTCCGCAAAAAACTCATTCCCCGCCTCTCTTTCTCTTATCTGGGGTCACACATGCTTGACTGGGTAAAAAGCCTTCTCTCCTCCCAACAAAAGCGACTTGGATCTGATCAAGTGTTCTCCAGAAACTCGACAAGGGTTCCTGGTTTCAAGACCGCGTCGCCCTGTCGACGGGCCAAGGACACATCGTGACTTTAATGCAGAAACTCTGAGAGAGGTCGGGTTTCTGCGATGGGGAAGAAAACTTCCTGTAATTCTGGGAAAATCTCAAACTAGATGATTAAAACCAAAACATTAGCAGGTAGATTATTGAAGCTGTGACTGAACCGATGATTCTGCAGAAACACAAACGACTGATGAACGCCTGAAACTCTGCAGCCAACGTTTGCTGCCGTTTAGCCTCCAGTCTGGACTCTGCTCCTGTTTCTGAGATGTCATCTGTTGTCCTTATTTTAAGTAATCGTAGCCGAGTTGTAAGTTCTTAATAGTTAAAAAAATGAAGAAAGCCATTTTTTTTATGCAACAGCTGCTTGTGAGGCAGTGTTTAGTGTTAGTTTTGTGTCTGAGACAGCAGCAGATGCAGGAACAGTTTCTGGTTGCAATTTTGACACTTTGTGATAATCAACTGATGGCCCGCAGGCCTTATTGTGCCCACATGCCAGATAGTTAAAATTAATTTTTCTATGAAAATGCAGCTTAAATGCTGAGAGCATCGTGTCTTTTGTGTCTCCTCCTTCATTTTTCCACCATCTTCAGCTGATTATTTAGAATCTGTTTTGGATTTGTGGTACAGAGGGAATATATATACATATATATTTTCCCAGTTTTTAACCTCAGAACGTTTTTGCTCTGCACTGAGATGGAAAGGCACCGCACCATGAACTGCTTCCCTTCTCGTAGATGTTTTACAGTTCAAAACGACGTAAGCGTGAGTTCCTCTGGATGGCGGAGGAGCAGATTTGAAAACCTCGGTCACGTTATGAGGTGCTCTGTCATCATCGAAGGTGTGAATGTTTGCGTTCACGCGTCTCCGGCGCTTTGCTGCGGAAATGCGCTGTAACGTTCAGAGTGCGAGGGGGTTTTCACAGAGCTCCTGAGTGAAGGCTGCAGGATTTTATTTTTTATTATTCTCACGCAGCACCAGGAATTGATTCAACATGAAGTATAATAGAAGAAGAATCAGCCCACGCGAGGCTGAGCACCGTCAGCGAGCCGCCGTCTGATTTCCTGCGTCGAGGAAACAGGAACACGAGCCAGAAGAGTGCAGAAGAGTGTGTTTACAGGTTTCTCACGAGTATTTACACTCACCTAAACTGACAGTTAATAAACCCCCAGCATTCCTTGAAGGAATGCATATCACCCGCCGCCATCATGCCAGAGTTTTTGACCATCTTCTGTTGAGAAAAGATGCTGTTGTAGCCGTTTTGGTCAAATTTGTAATTCACAATATCATGCATAACGTGCTCAGAACACGCAAAATTTTAGCACAATCTCTATAAAATTCATTTTTGAGTGTTTTTATTAAAATCCATCCAGGAGTGAACTGACAAACAAAGATTTTAAGCAAAAACCTTTCCTCTTTGTGTGTACAACCACTCCTCTGTCGGGAATCTGGGTGTTATTTTTGATGGAGCTTTTAAATCAGACAAACAGATAAACGCAGTTGTGAAATCAGGCTTTTCCCAACTAAGACCCGTTGCCAAGGTGAAGTCATATCTCCCCACCAAAGACCTTAAAACAGTGACCCATGCTGTTGCTACCTCTTGTCGGACTATTGTAACGCTCTGTTTGTTGGTTTAGATCAAACTGTCCAGAACGCAGCAGCTCGTCTTTTAACAGGAGCTAAAAAAAAACCCTGAACACATGACCCCGGTTCTGGCTTCTCTCCATTAGCTTCCTGTCCGTTTCAGGATTGATTTTAAGATTCTACTGCTTGCTTTTAAGGTTTTAAAAGGTCCGGTCCCGTCATACTTATGTTATCTCCTTAACATTCACACTCAGTGAGAGTTTTTAGACGTTCCAGAATCCAAATTAAAACACAGAGGTGATCAGGCTTTAGCACTTCCTGCTCCCAAACTTTGGAATATTCTACTTCCTGAAATACAGAGACTGTGAGTCTTTACTCCAGTTAGAGCTGATGGGTTTTCTGAGATGTTTCTGTGTTTTATTGTAGCTTTGCTAGGTTCTTTTGGGATCTTCTATGTGTTTTTGTTCTTGTTTTCTTTGTCGTTTGACTGGACTGTGAAGCACTTTGGTCAAACTTTTTGGTTTCTTCAAGTCTTACATAAATAAATTGACATTGTAGATCTGAAAATATTGGTTGAAGATGATGCTCAGCTACAACCACACCAATATCTGTAAAACTTGCTGAGTTACAGCCATTTATGCGTTTTCTAAAGCCAGTTTTTTAAGGCATCATCTTGAATTAGGTTTACTCCAAATGTCAATCAGTTGTCGACGTACATCCAACGATTACTTGCCGAGAGTCTCAATAAAATCTGTCCAGAGGATCAAGAGATATTTTCTAACAATCACACACAGGCGTGAGCAAAAACATTATCACCTCTTTCTTTGTTTGTGAGCAATAATTAGAGTATAATACAAAAAGAGCTAATTAAAATAAATACCACGAAGGATGTGTTTAAGACGAGGGAGAGATGAAATAACGGAGTATTTCATGTGATTTCTTTGGAAGAGAAAAAGAGAAATGGAAGAAGTGCCAAAAACAAAAAGATGAGAAAACAAAAAGACTTATTTGGAAAATCAAAGTAGAAAAAAAAAGACTGAAAATGAATAAATTAGAAGAGGAGAAGACCAACAATGGAGAAAAGAAAAGTTAACAGAATTGGGTAAAAACAAAGAATAATATGAGAAAAATAACAAACTGAGTTGGAACGAAAAGAAGAAATGATTAAAAAAGTGAGAAGAAAGGTGAGGAAAGAGATCGAGAGAGGAAATATGAGTTTTAAGAAAGAAAACAAAAGAAAGATTAAAAAGGTGGGGATGGGAGCAGAAAGGAAGATAGAAAAGATGAGATGAAACTAAAAGAAGATGAAGATCTGAGGTCAGGAGGAAAACGACATGAAACCAGATCAGAGCAGTTTGTGCAAATATAAAAGAAAGAAACAAAAATAGGTGATAATGGAAAAAGAGGGGGGATAATTGACAAGAGAGGAAGTTAAAGGAAAGAAAAAGAAAATCAAGGTGAGGAAGGAAGAGATGGAAGAGGAAAGTAAAACATGAAGTTAGACGTTTGAAGATTAGATTAAAGGTAATAAAAGCAGAAAGGAGGAAATAAAAAGGTGGACGAAGGAAATGAAGAAAAAGTGTATCAGACACAGAAACAAAGAAAAGCTGGAGTTAATTAAGGAAGATGAGAGGAAATGAAGGGAAAACGAATAAAAAAAACAGAGTGAAACTGAAAGGGATAATTAAACGATGAGAAATGAGTAAAAGTAAAAAAAGGTGAACATCGAGAAGATGTAAAAGGCTGAGCGAACCTTGAAGGAATGCATATCACCCGCCACCTTCCCATGTTGAGAAATGATGGCCTTACGAGTCAAACCTTCAAAATAACATCATGTGCGACCTCATACGTTATCACAAGGTGTCGCGCTCAGAGCGCGGGTTGTGGGCGACCCTCAGCTACTACCGCACCAAACTTTAGCTCAATATCTGTAAAACCAACTGAAAGTTAGACTTTTAGATGATTACTTTCAGTAAAATGAAACGTGTAAACACAGAATCACTGCTGCAGCAGCTGCCTCCTTGTATCCGGCCCGGCCCGGTCCAGCTCGGCTCGGCTCTGAACGCGCTGGCGCCGCTCCCGCCCGCGGCCGTCCGTGTCTCTGACGCTGATTGCGGCTGGCTGCTGCTCCACACAAAGCCCCGCAGCAACACATTTATCAGCTGGTAATCAGCTGGCCCTTTGCACGCTTTGCTTGGCTCGGCTGCCGCAGCTTCCTGTCCGTGCTCTTTAGACGCCACGCGGCACAATCGGACACGATGCCTTATCTTGTTGTTGCAAACTGAGCGAGTAACTGCTGCTGATCTGGGGGCTGGTGTTACAAATTCAGCTCCTGCTTTTTTCCTCACGTTCCGCCGGCTCCACTGTGTTTTCATCGTTTATAAAACCTTTAAAAATATGAACAGTTGAGCAGATAACTCCTGACTGTAACTACATTTATACAGCTGCACTCAGGTTTGGGGTGGTGGTAGCTGAGACTCATCCCCAAGGCTGCCTAGCAACATCCGTCCATCCATCCATCTATCCGTCCATCCAACTATTCATCCATCTATCCGTCCATCCATTAATTTATCCATCCATCCATCCATCCGTCCATCCACCAATTTATCTGTCACCCATCCATCCATCTATCCGTCCATCCAATTATTCATCCATCTATCCGTCCGTCCGTCCACCAATTTATTTGTCTGTCCATCCATCCATCCATCAGCCATCCATCCATCCATCAGCCATCCATCCATCCGTCTGTCCGTCCATGCATCCATTCATCCATCCATCTGTCGATCCATCTATCCATCCATCCACCAATTTATGTCCGTCCATCCATCCATCCATCCATCCATTCATTCATTCATTCATTCATTCATCCATCCATTTGTCATCCATCCGTCCGTCCGTCCGTCCGTCCGTCTGCCCGTCATCCATCCGTCCGTCCGTCCGTCCGTCCGTCTGCCCGTCACCCATCCGTCCGTCCGTCCGCCCGTCACCCATCCGTCCATCTGTCCGCCCGTCCATCTATCCACCCACCCACCAACCATTTGGTGCTGATCAGAATCACAATGCTATGGCCTTGGCGGAGGTTTGCGCCATCTAAGTCCTTCTAGTTAGAAATGTGCTGATAAAACACACAAAATACATTAATTTACAATAAACCAAAATAAAATGCTCCAAATCTGAGCCTAAATCCCGGCTGTAGTTTTAGACAGAAGCACTAAAATCACTGTAGCTGTACACAGTATATATGCACTTTGCAGAGTCAGTCTTTTGAATGTTCATTTATCAGAGAGTATGTTAAAATAAACTGTGTGGAAAAAAAAAAAAACAGTTTTGATTCAGATTTAGTTGCCAGTTGTCTGTAGGGGCTCACAGAATAATAGAATAAATGTTTGATATTTAACATTTAAACAGAAACAGCTCGTTCTGAAGTGCAGCTGCATGAATATTGACACCGAAAACATTGACTTTGAATATTATTTTATAAGAATTAGTCATTTCAGAGGCACTTTCATCTGAAGTGTCTTCTTTTCTGAGCCGCTTCTGGATAAAATAACCACAGAACAGAGATTTTATAAAGTATGATTTAAAAATGAGTAGTAGTTATAAACTTTGCATGAGTTCGACACCATTTAATGACATTATCAGTAGACGGTACTCAGTTTGAAGTGGTACCTTCTATAGTTTACATTATCAGCTGGTCAGTCTTGAAAGATAATAATGTTGTGACAAAAATAAATCTAATCTAAAATTCCTCTGTGACGCTCTGATTGTGTGCAGTAAAGACCTCCGTTTCCTGTTTTTAACACCATTTGTCTTCACTTACAACTGGAAACAATGTCGTCCCGTTTGGGGATGTCTCCTCCCAGCAGCTATAATGTCATGAAGCATTTCCCCCCCTGAGGACAGCTGGGGATATTCTGACATGATTCATGCCTGTGTGTGTGTGTTTTCTGTTAGTCCCTCTTGGCACCGACTTCCCTCTAATGGGGAGCGAGGGGCTAAGGAGGGGATAGAGGAGGTGGAGAGGGAGCCGGGTTGCCAGAACACAGGTTAATCCACTAATTGGGAGCAAAGGGAGACGGGTTGCCAGATTGCGATGGCCACCAGGAGGGGCCGTTTAAAGGGGACATCTGTTCCTGCTGGAGAACAGCCGTCCTCACAGCTCCCAAACTTCCGCTGTGACACTCATCTTCTTTATGCACCAACCTGACAGCGCTGTTACATCCAACTCCCCTGACTGGACCAAAAACCAGGATCTGGCTGGAAAAAGATAAAAGCTGGAGAGGAGTTTCTTTTAGACGAGAAAATGTGTCGTCGTGCCAGGAGCGTTGGGCCAACAGAAAGCAGTTTGTTATTGAAAGCAGTAATTTAGGCTATACGTTTTATCGCTCCACAGGATCCGTTGTGCCAAACTTAAAAGCAGCCATTCGTTTTAATTTAATCAGTAAAATGGATCCAGATACTGACAACTGAAACTGGAACAAATGCTGCGTTGTTTTTATTAAACGAACAGCTTAAAAAGTGTGAAAATGTGTAAAGATAAATGCTGCCCATTTAAACACTGTTGTCTGCAAAGCACCGTTTGGGTCAAATAAAATACGAAGCGCGTTTAAAACCAGACGTTTAACAGAGTTCTCCATAACAGATAATTCAAGATTATTATTTTTTAAATGTCATTTCTGGTTGCGGCTTATTAAAAAGCACAAGGATCTACAGACGGCAGAGAACAACGCTTATTAACAAAACGTGTTTAAATATTAAAAATTTAGTTTCGCAAATGTTTCGTGGAGTAGAAAATGCATACAAGACATTTTAAGGCCTCAAGGAAACACACACAGTGTTTTGGTGATAAATAAATGAAGAATTAAAGACCTAGCAGACCTTTCATGTCAGAGTTTTAAACTACAATCATCTTATGTTGATTAATCAGTCATAAATGTTTTGATGAACCCTTGAAAATAAAGTGATATCCTTCGTGATCTCGTTTTATCTGTTAGTGCTTGGAGCACGTGTTGTGAATGACTCTCAGCTACTACAGCACAAAGTTTCTGCTCAAAATCTGTAAAAGTTGTAGCCAGTTTTGCGTTTGCTAATTTCTTTTCCCTCAGCAGTAACAGAACAGTATCTGACAGTGTCCGAATCCTGGATGGACGTGTAAAAATCCAACCTAAAGTGGAAAAACGTCTGAATTTTCTTTTTTTGTCAGGGTACGCCATCCTGCAGGCCATCATGGAGAAGGCGGGACAGAACAACTGGCAGATCAGCGCCATCTGCGTGGAAAACTTCAACGACGCCAACTACCGGCGGCTGCTGGAGGACCTGGACCGGCGGCAGGAGAAGAAGTTTGTCATCGACCTGGAGGCTGAGAGGCTGCAGAACATGTTGGAACAGGTGAGGCTGTTTAAACCAACCCTGTCATCACTGACGTTTACTCTCATAATCAGAGGTTGTAAACTTCTGACCACGTCTCTATTTTAAACTTTAACCTACTTTGTTTGTGTTGAGTGCTTCACATTAGTTTTTAAGTCAAGTCGAATTTATTTATGTAGCACTTTTCAGCAACAAGGCGATACAAAGTGCTTTACAACATCTAAGATAATCTAAATGAAATCACAAAAACACACAGCAATATAAAGTTACAACTAAACTAAAGGTACCGGAAGGCTAACTAAGAGTTAAAAACATTTTAATAACAAGTCGAGATGATAAGAGTCATGAAAACACACACAACAATTAAAGTCAAAACTGAACATATCTAAAACATGAATCAAAATAAAATATAAATATTTTACATATTTCTGGCTTAAACACCAACCCATTCAAACCCAGCCTCATACTCTCTGACTCTTCTTTGTGCTTTTATTTAAAGAAAGGCTGATAAATGATGGCATAACTGAGACCTTGGTGATTAAACTAACAAAATCTGAAATGTGTTTTTTTAACTACAGTATGTGGTGCAGCTGCAGCTACTTGATGAGTGAATATTGGGTGTAATTTAAAGTTCATAACTAAAATGATTTGATGAAACATGACGACAAGAGCTTCTTCAAAGAGCTGTTTACCTCACGGTTATTTGGTGTTGGTTTTGCTGTGGTTGGAGCGTGTCGTTGGTGCTAATTAGACTCGAAAAACGTCTGTTTTGATCTCCAGTGGTGGTAGTTGGCATAAGCACACTCAGAATATGATGCGCACCTTCCTCCTCCTCCTCCTCCTGCTCGTCCTCGTCACTCCAGCCTCCCCGTCTCTGGTGTTTCTGTCATTTCTCAATTATTCAGGCCGTCTGCCAGTTTACCTTTGCAGGGAGTCCAACGCACCCCGAGCGGCTCAGAATGTTGCCCGAATAAAAATCGACGAGCTCTGAATCGTAAACTTAAGCTTGCGCGGCTGTTGCTCCGTTCATATTTTATATCACACCGTCCCGATCCGGAACGAGGATCTGAATGCCTAATTGGGCCTCATTAGCGGCGTATTTTGAACAGCAGGGTCAGCAGATCTGATGGCTTTGAAGAAGTCAGATGTTTTTTAGAATGCCGGGGCGTAAAGTCGGCAAATGGAAACCTGCGCGGTTTACAGATGAGGAGCGAATTTGCTCAACATTAATCAAGTGAAGAGTCTCGCTTGCTTGAAATGAGAACCGTTGATTCGAGCTAAACTTCAGGGGAAAACTGCAACAGATGTGTACGCCTCCACATACAGTGAGCAATAAGACTGAAAATCTGCTTTTTAGTCTCAACCAAATGTCGACAGACATGTTCTCGTTGGTTTGTGAACGGATTATATTCAGATCATTTATTTATTCATTTTTAGATCGAGTTGACTCAGCTGCACGTCGTCCTGTTGTTTCACCAAAATCTGAATTAGGGAGAATATTTGTTGATTGTTTGCAGTTTTTTATTTTGTTAAAAAAAGAGACGATGATCAGAATTTCACTTCCAGGTTTTGTCTTAATGAAAGTTTGAATTAAAGCACACATGGACATCTTATTATTCGCAGGAGACACATGAAAAATCACAAATCAAATATAAGTTCTGCTCTTAAATCTAATTTTTTTTTTTTTGAAACCAGCTTTTGCTGCTCATTTACTTTGAAAGGGAGTAGGTGACAGATTATACAGAATGTAGTTTTTACCAAGAAGTTAACGATTAAGTGTTTGCTTTGGTTCTGAATTGAGGAAATAGCGTTTAGTTTGTGGTAGTTCTGGGAGTTATGGAAAAAATTCTATATCACGATATGGATAATTTTATATTACAATAACGATATATATCACGATATACCCCAATTACGTACGTTGTCAGTTATTCTCTGAAAAATATGAAAAAAATAATCTAATTTCTTACCTTTTTCAAGCTTTATTTCTAAGTGACATTTAACTGAACTTTCACAAATGAGATCTGCTGCATTTTAGTGCAGCAATATATAT
>NC_051442.1:3430905-3457925 GCF_001649575.2 Kryptolebias marmoratus
CAAATCACAGACGTCCCCCTGGTTTTGGTAAAAGTCTTTCTTCTTGGGCTGCCTGCTAGCTGTCTCTACTTGTTGCGACCCCGGGTTTGATACTTCCTGCGTCTCCATCTTTCAGCACTTATGGTGAAAACACGGCGCCGCACAGAAAGCCGCTGCCGTAAAGCAGCGTCATGTCGCAAAACAAAGGTTCTTCACAAAATAGTTATTTTTTCTTCTTATTTATCACTTATACAAACTGAATTTATGCAAAGTGACAACACTAATACATTCGTCGTAGCCTACGTTATGAAATATTTACATGAATCATTGATACAATTATGATAGAAACGACAGAAACTATAGAGACGATAGAAGAAAATATATCACGGTAGACACTTTTCTATCGTCCCCACGATATATATCGTTATATCGCCCAGCACTAGTTTGTGGTATAAAACATGACTTTATGTTTATGTTCAAACTCTACGAAAGTTTTGGTTTCTTTCAACAGAGGAAAACAAAAATATAAAAAATAGTTTTATGTTGTTGATTTGTTGCAGGTGTTTACTGTGTTACACGTCCTGCTTTTCAAAGAGCAACAACATTCTTTTTATTAATCATAAAACACCAAACACATCCATTAAACCGTGGCCATACGAAGCGCACGCTCCTTTAAATTTCAGTTTTCCATTTCGTCTGAATGTAAGAAGTTAAAAACACCCAGCTAAACAATCAACAAACGTCATGACAGTAAATGAGCCTCAGTTTTGATCTGCTCTGCGAGGCTGCGGCGTTTCTAATCTGACTTTTGATGAAACCGGTGAGAAAAGGCAGCCGGTGAGTCAGAGATGTGGGCCAAGCTTTCGGCTGCTCATCGATGTTGATTCAGTGCCCTGATTTTTAAAAACCAACATCTGCACCGACCATTTAAACACCTAAATCTGTCCCGTTTCACACCAGGAATCAGCTTTCAGGTTCAGTTTTCATCATCAAGGTTCAGTTCTGTTGTTCTTGTCTCTGAAAGTGATGTTTTTCCTCTTCCCCGCTGAGATGAACACTTCTTCATCAGTTTGGACGTTTGATCTTCCTCACATTAAGACCGACGGTCCTCCGTGTCAGACGCACATCCGCTCACCTGTCATACGCATCATTTAATGCAATTAACACGTGCTGTGCTGTAATCCACTCCGGTTAACGTGGAGCTCTGCCTTGCCTGTTCACAGATCGTCAGCGTTGGGAAACACGTGAAGGGATACCATTACATCATGGCCAACCTGGTGAGACAAACGGCTCGTGTTGCCTCCTGCCTGTGGCTTGGTGCTCCTGTTGGGACATTTTGTGGGTTTAAACTTAAACCAGTGACCTGCAAATTTAAAAGGAAGGTTTCAAAGAGCAGATTTTACCAAAAAAAACCAACATTAAAATGCAAACTGTTGTGGGATATAAAAGTAAAGAAGAAATCTAACTAAGAAATCAAATCAGTATGGTCTGAAGAACCATGTCACTGAATTATGATGTCCAAAATGTCTGAAATAGTGTTTTCAGTTGTTTTATATGTGTTGGTGGTAAATTTATTTGACTTTTAAGACGCTAACTTGGTATTGAATTGTTCGGAAGGTTTTTTGCTCGTCTTAAACATAAATACTATTTTAAAAATAAACCTTTAACTTTGACCAGAAGTGGTTTCAGTTAGAAATATGAAACAAATACCAAACGCAGCTGTCTCCGGCTTCTTTATCCTTCCTGTCACACACGTGTCTGAGAGTTTTTGTCGTCCTTCAAGGGTTTTAAGGACATCAACCTGGAGCGGTTCATGCACGGTGGAGCCAACGTGACCGGCTTCCAGCTGGTCGACTTCAGCAACCCCATGGTCATCAAGCTGATGCAGCGCTGGAATAAACTGGATCAGAGGGAATACCCGGGCTCAGACGCCCCACCCAAGGTACGGCGAGTCCAAACGAGATCAGATCTGACCGGCGGTGCGGCGCAGCAGCGTTCGTCTTTTTCCTGGTCCTGTGACGGGTTTAAGAGCCGGGATCGTGCTGAAAACACCTCTGTGGTGAGACCAGAGGAGCAGACGAGCTCTGCGGCTATAAAACTGATCCTGTTTGACTTTAAATTAAGGAAAGCTCTTTGCTCTGATCTGCGATGTGGGATTTTCACTCACCTTGAAACGTCTGGGGTTCTTTTTTTTTAGGCTGGAGCGAGAAAACAATCGGCACCTGCAGGATCAGACACTTACCCAAAACTGAAGGATTTTATGAGCGTGCAGAAAATACTTATTATTAGCTGTTTGTTGACGATAAAGATGCAAAAGCAACCTTTTAGTATCTCCAAACTGAGAAAATGAAGTAGTAGAATATAGAGAAATAAGTTTAGTCACCCTAGAAAAGCAATGTTATGAATATTTTCCAACATGAATAAAATACACCAAGAATAATACATTTGGTTAATTCAGAAAATACTGATTCACATTCTAAAGACACCTGTTAATCGTAATTTAAGTGTTTTACATCGTGTTTCTTATTAACATGCACATATAAACTTCAGTCTTCCTGAATCATCTCAAAAGAAAACAGACCACTTTATTTTAACATAAACTAACTGAAGTGCAGAATATTTTGTTTAATTTTTGCTGTAAAAACTTGGGTTTGACAAGAAAAGATGAATATATCATACAACAGATTAAAATCTCGGCTTTTATTGTAGGTATTTACATCTAGATACTTGAAAAAGCATCAAGTGCAGCACAATTTATCTGAAAACAACCAATTTTTAAGTTATTTATTGTTTTTTTTTTGCTGCTAATCCGAAAGTCTTTGCTAAAAGACAAGAAAAAAATTGTAAAAAGAAAGTGTAAGGTTTTATTCTTTGATGGCAGAAATAAACAAAAACTGGATTAGATGGTTGCAGACGTGGTGCCAATTAAATATTAGCTTTTACTCACGGCGTCAAAGCAACGCCGTAAACATCTGCAAATAAAATATACAGTAAAAATAAAAAGTTTGACCTTAAATGTGGAGGGGACTCTGCAGGAAAAAAAACCAAAAGAAAATCCTGGAGAAATCCGACTCAGGAACGTGAAGAAACAAGGAAGAGGCATCGCCGTCAACTGTCCGTCTCATCCGCTGCCGCCGTATGCAGCGATGTGACAGACTGACCCACTTTACGTTCTTTTCTGCCACGCAGATTGCAAATGGCACTGGGGCAAGAAGGCATCACGCCATGGTGGTTCGCAAACCTCCTCCCTGGAGCAAATCTGTGTCCAGCGAGGATTTCTATTTTAAAAAGCAGACGCAGCGGAGGGGAAGTGATGCGAGTCCGGCAGATTGAACGGATGTGTGTGTCTGATGGATTGGAGTGGTTCAAATTAAAAGTTTACATCACGGCCTGATATCATATGACTCTGTGTGTGTGTGTGTGTGTTTATCCTCACTAAATTTCTTGATAAATTGCTTTCTCTCCTGGAAATCCACTCAGCCTAAATTACTCCGCTCCCCACCAAGTCATCCACAGTCAGCCTGACTCTCTGTTAATATATCAACACCACGGTGAGTTAGGCCCTCCTCTGACGTGTTTACTCACTTTGGAAGGTGATGTTTAATGTTTAAAAGTTCCACTTATCAGCGGATAGCGAGTTAATGGGACGCTTCTGTGGGGCAGCGACACGGCGAGGATTATCTCAAGATGTTAGACTCGTTTACAGACTTTTTTATTATAAGTATTAAATGCATGAAATGCGCCTGAATCTTTGTTAATTTTGACTGAAGGTCTGTCCGGATCTCTGAGTAGAACCACCTCTAAGACATCCTCCATGTAGGTGTTTTTTACTGAGCGAAGAAGACTCGGGTTTGCTGTTTTTTCAGTCTGTAAAGTCGGCTCACGCTGTTTGAGATTAGAAATCTTAAAGCACTTGTTTGAGTCACGCTGTGCGAGCTCGTTATCATAAAATCTTCTCACTAATGAAGACCAGCTGTGGTTGCAACACGTTGGTCAAACTTGAACATTTCTGCCATTCCTATAGAGTTTCTTTATTATTCTTTTAAAAGTGCATGCTCCTTTTTTCACTTAAAGTCAGGTTCTTCGTGGGATTTTTACTGTTGGCAAATAAGAGGCGAAGATGTGAGGAGGCAGAAATTAGATCTCAGGTTCTGTCAGTGAATCTAACACACCTTGATGTTGTGTGTGTATGTGTGTGTGTGTTGCTGTGGGCAGCTTGTCAGGAGCAACAGGAAACAGAGAGCAGCAGCCTGAATGTCACAGTGAGCAGCAGCTTAATGAATAGGATTCACCCCCGGCCGCAGGCAAAGTTAATAAACTCCTGCTAGCCGGGATAATTAATGCCAGGCTGTTTCCTGGCTGGACAAAACAGTTGCCTCTTCCCATTCCCACCCCCTCGACCTCCTCACCTCCCTCTCTTTCCGCCTCTTCGTCATTCAATCAGTCGGCTCTTGAGGGCGAGCAAGATTTTTTTTTTTTTTTTTTTTTTAGGCCAAACAATCAGAAGCAGCACAAAAAGGCTTCGGGTCTAAGATAAATTTGGGTAAATTGGGAGGCTTACACTCGAGGGGGGTGGGGGGGGAGGAAGATATGTTCTGCTCCTCTCTTCCCCTCGTTCTGTTTCCAGAAAATAATGAGCAGAGTAGAACCGCTGTTCCTCTGTAACAGCTCGGAAACCCCACGTGCTCTCAGAGGCAGATTGTTTCTGAAAAGATCTGACCAGCAGAACATTACACCTCTCCGGCTACATCAGCGTTTAATTGGTCTCATACCTTCTCCTGGTTTGTGTCCTACCAGTGCTGTAACGGCAAAACAGACAGAACAGTTTATGGGGACTGTAATTTACAAATCACACGCTCGCTCCCCGCTGAGCTTTACCTCACTTTTATAACTCTAATGGACTGGAGGAGAGCCGTGGTTCCTAATGGAGTGTTTAGGCGGAAGCATCATCCAGCTGTGTCTGAACGCCGTAACGTCTCCATCTCCCGTCTCGCAGTACACCTCGGCGCTGACGTACGACGGCGTGATGGTGATGGCCGAGGCCTTCAGAAACCTGCGCAGGCAGAAGGTGGACCTCTCCAGGCGGGGGAACGCTGGCGACTGCCTGGCTAACCCCGCCGCGCCGTGGAACCAGGGCATCGACATGGAGCGAACCCTCAAACAGGCGAGAGAAACGCCGATCTCGTTTATATTTGATCATGGCTTTGATTCCTGTGTCCACATGAGTTTTGTTTACTGATAGAAACCAGATTAAAAAATGTCAGATATGTATTTATTTGGGAGATAAATGAGACTGTTGCAGTTTTTGTTGTTTTCTATCAGATCTTCATTTGTAGTCTGTTTGAAATAGATTTTAACCATTTCAAAAAGTGTAACAATCTTCTTTTTATTCATTTTTAATGAAATTCTACCCACGTTTAACAGTTAAACTATTATATAATGTTACTTAAAGGACTAGTTCAGAGCTTTTAAAGTGAAGTTCTGTGGAAAGGCTACAAACGGTTAATATAGACAGCTCTCTGAACGGCTTCAATCTGGAATGTGAATGTTAATTTATCAAACTTACATAGAATTATTGATTGTTTCAAAGTAAAAATGGCAGCAGCAGCTAGCTGTAGCTGTTTCAGTGCAGACCGGGGCAGTTTTCACACAAATAGTCTAATATTTCATCTATCTATCGATCTATCGATCGAGTCTCGACTCCACTTAGACTAGCCATTAGCTCATCAATCTGGTCAGAATTAAACTCTTGTTTCTTCAAACTGAAGTCGTTCAGGTAAGATATTACCTGTTTATTACCTCTCCATAGAACCCCACTTCAAAATATCTGAACTCTCCCTTTTCAAATTTCCTGTTACAGTGTTTACATTTTATTAATTATTCATTTGCAAGATAAAGAAATTAGAAAACCCCGCAGCTCATTATGGCTGGTTGTATCAGCGAAAACCATGAACTTGTTTTTATAGTGAATGTATAGTTTTGTTAGCCTTGTATCATATCATAGAGTGTGTGTGTGTGTGTGCAGGTCCGGTTGCAGGGATTAACAGGTAATGTCCAGTTTGACCATTATGGCCGCAGGGTCAACTACACGATGGACGTGTTTGAGCTGAAGAATAACGGACCCAGAAGGGTAAGACTTCACGCCGCGCTGGTTCTGTTCGTGTTGTTGGTGAATCTTTAAGTGCTTTGGTTTCAAATAAAGACCGCACACAGTCGGTTTGGGTTCTTTTTTTACGGTTTCTGAAGGGATGCAATGTTATTTGTGCTCAACTCTAATTATAAGGGAAGACTTTGAATACACGATCACAAATCAGAGATTACTGCAGAAAAAACATGAAGAAAAGGGAAATTAGTTAGACTTTATATTTAATCTAAATTGGCACAAAAATTACATCAACTGGTTGAAAAGAACGCTGTATGTTTGAATGTTTTATTAACAAATGTGCATTAATGTATGATGAAGTCCACAAAGGCATGTAAACATAATGACTAACAGAGTCAGGTATCAATACTGTGGGAGTTTGAGTTGAAATATCTATTTCTGCACTGAAGCCCTTGGGTGACGAGGTGCCGTCGCAATATCACCATCTCTGCGTGGAAGTTTGACATGTTGTAAACAAAACTGCAAACCTGAAGTAGTGTTTTAAACACAGATGGTGATATTTATCATCAGTGGTGTTTGATAAGGTGGTTTTAAAACAATGTTATTAAAGATGAGATGAGAGACGATGAACTCCACTTACAAAAGCTTCTCTACCTCTCTTTGTCTCTCTCTTTTGAGGGCTTCGGGATTTTTAAATTCACACTGAAGTAAATATGTGTTGCTGTTTTCTGTCCTTGAATTTAATAGTATATCTGCTACATTACCTCGGAGGTTTTAAACATTTTAGCCGCTCGTCGGTCTCAATAATCTCGCCTCCAGGCCCCAGTGAAAATGTCTCTTTGCTCTGCTCCAGTAAAAAGCAGGTCCGGCTGTAACACCAGCTTTTGTCTCAAACTGAAGAGGGGACTTGGAAATATCCACCGTCCATCTGTCAGGCTCATCTTGTGAGCTGGATAACTTGGAAAAATAAGCGATGGTCCGACTTCTTTTTTGTTGTGTGGATGCATCTAGGCATAAGTAAGGTCGCTATTTGTCGCTAATTGGGTTACCGTGCAAAATCCAAGATGGCCACCACCATATATATATATATATATATATATAAACCAACCACCCCATTTATTAAAGGAAACTGTACTTTTAAGCAAAAATAAAAACAAGAACGCATAGTTTCCTCAAATGATTGGTGCTGAAGATTATTCTTTTGGCGTCCCTCTGGCTCCACCATTGCGCCTGGTGGCGAATACGTCACTCTGCGCCGCCTCGGACAGCGAATTAGGGAAATGTATTCTCCCTCCACATCTTTATCAGCCAAGATGTAATATAAGACTTCATCCCTTGGGAAAAACGTTTCTCTGAACTTAGTTTCGGTCCAACATGTCCGAGCAGCTGAACACCATCAGCCTGTTTTCTCTTATGGAATCAAACAATATTAACACTAAAAGATGGATATTTGTGTTCCAGTCGAGAAAAACACTTATCTCAATAACTAAAACATTAACTACTCGAGACCCAGCGACGGGGGACATCAGCGTACCGCTTGTTCTGTTTCTTTTTGGGGGTCCAAACGGTCTGGAACTGGTTTGCTAACATATAACACTCCAGGCTTATTTTGAGTCACCTAAATATGATTTCACTGTTTCGAACAAACTTTGCTGAACCGTTTGCTTAAATGATAAATATAAACAGCAGGAGTTTAATCACTTCTCCCAGCCTCACGACTACGCTCTACATAATTTTATCATAAGATTCAGTTAAAATCATGGACGTCAATAAATTGTTTAGGGAATACTAAGTTTGTCTGTAGTGTTTATCTAAAGGTATGATTGCAGCTACTCGTAGTAATCATTACTTGTTCCTGTTTATCTTTCTGCAGTGTTAGTAAGCAACAGCTGCCACAAACAGATTTACAGCCACTTAGTTTTTACTGCTTTTCAGCAGCGATATATGGAAATTATTTTCTAACTTCCTGTCTTTAACTGGCTATGCATCCTTATAAGACTGGAGATGTGTGCTGCTGTCAGAGGATTGGTATAAAATCATATACGATGTGTCATTTTCTATTATCATAAGTAGGCTGTTTAAAAAATAAAAAAAATAAAAGAGGGTGGGCTTCATCCTCTGAAAGCATCTTTGCCTCTGAGAGGATGGATGTGTGTTGAAGGAATTGAGGGGAAAGAGGGAGTAGTTGAAGGAGTGAGGAAGGGTGGATGAAGTGAAACAAAGCAATCATGGTAGACTGGTGGAGAGGAGGAAGAGGAGAGGGGTCCCCATCCATCAAAAGCTGCTTTGGCCTGTCCTTTTTCACCACAGTGTGTGTGAGAGTGTGTGTGTGTTTGTTCAGGGTCAAAGCTTCTCCTCCACGTTTTCCATGTCCCTCAATCATCTTGATGACCCAGCAGCCAGGAGGTGTCGGCGCTCCTCATCCTCGCCACCCCTGACTGACTTATAGCTGTTTACAGCCGCTGTCAAACCCTGTGGACTCCATAGGATCAGTATATCAGCCCGACACCATATTACTTTACAAATATTGGCTTTTTACGATTAAATCAGGCGGCGCTCAACTCGTGCTAGGCAGCTGTATCCCGCCGCAGTCGCAGGACGCTAATGTTGTGAAGACAGGACAAACCTGCGTTCCACTTCGACTACGACATCGATTCAAACATCTGAACGTCACGACAAAAACAGGAAATAGAAATCAATCCTAATGGTTGCATCTTCTGTGTAACTCGATATTGCGTCTTGCAGTTTAAGTGCCAAAAGTTGGTTAGAAACGATAAATAAATAATCAAACAATAACCAGAGGAATAAAGCTTGAGCTGCTGCGCAAAAGTAAAATCTGATCTTCGGTTTAAACGTCTCTGCAAACTTTCAGAGACCTGGAAATGAATGTTAGTTTCCCTAAAGGTTTAGACAAATCAGATTAAAGCTCATTTTGTTTTGCGTCACATTTTTTATTTGAAAAACTATCTCCAAGTTTGCAGAAACTGGTAAAAAAAACAATCAACGTTTTTCTGTTTATATGAATAGTTAGTAGTTAATAGTTCCTGATTCATACATTTAATCTTTTTGGACTGCTGCTGTTTTTAGTGTTTTTATATCAAATTGTTCAGGAAATCATAGCCGTGATCTTTGCTTTTTGTAACTTTTGTACTTTTTCAAATATTTACCTTTTTTTTACATTTCCTCCCCATCAAAATTATTGAAAAACTTGCATATTTCCTTGCTTATTCATTAACTTTTTCAGCTTTTATCTACTGTTTTGCAAAGTTTATTTTTTGTTTTGATGGTTTTAACTTGAAGAATTTAGTTTTAGCTTCTGACTGATCATTTATTTATAAACCCTGATTTGTTCCTCATTAGTTATTTTCTGTGACTAAGCAGATTTTATAGCCTTTTTTAAATTGCCATCAGTTTAATTTGAGATTTGTCTGCAGGGTTTGGTGTTTTTAAGTCTCATCTTAAAACACATTTGTAAAACTGCATGAATTGACATTTTTGCATCATTTTAATGCTTATGTTTTGTCATATTTCTGTTAATTTTTACAGTCTCTTGTGTTTGATATTATCGTTTTACTTTTTGTTGTTTTGTCTTCAGCACTTTGGTCAATGTTAGTTGTTTTTAAACGTGTTATATAAATAAATTTGATTTGATTTAAAGGTAATATTTCTACGTTTTATGTCTCTTTAAGACGTGAAATACCCAGTAAGAGACGCACCTACTCATTCAGTGCATCAGGGATTGTTTATATTTCCCGCAGTGTTTAATTAGTTACGTTTCCTGAGATTAATTGTCAGGAGACGACCAAATCTGATGCATGTTTTAGTCGAACAGTAAGAAACTCCTGCCGCCCGGGAGCCATCAGATGGGCGCTCAGCTGACAGTCATTTAATGAGTTTTATGAAACTCGTCACATTAAACAGTCTGAAAGTTTTTTGCTGACGATAACCACACAAATTTGTTAGCTCGTTGGACCGTTTCGCTAATAGCCCAGGCTTTACATGAACCTTCTTATGAAAGCTTTGTTAGATTGTGTTGGCTGTCTAAGGACTCCCGGATGCCTCGAGGACAAGGTTCTCCTCTGTGCTGTCGACCAAAACGGCTCCATTAAACTCCTCTGGGACTGTGTCAATAAAGATGATTGCAATATTAGCGCTCTCGTGCTTCGGAGCAGATTCTCACGGTTTGTTTTTTTTTTCCCTGCAGATCGGTTATTGGAACGACGCAGACAAACTGGTGCTGATCCAGGACTCCCCGCTGCTTCCAAATGACACCACCGGCATGGAGAACCGCACCGTTATCGTTACCACCATCATGGTAAGAGTCCAGCATGCGCTCGCCGGCACACACGCCTACACAGGCAGAAGTATTGTTCAGGGGTTCTGATGCCAGGAAACGCTTTTATCTAATACCTCAGTAAATCACAGCGAGGCGAACTCAGGAGACTCAGGTTTAGCAGCTGCACATAAGGGACCCTACGTCCAACAATCAAACTTTAAATTAAATCTGACCCTCGTCACGTCGAAGCGCTGCAGTCGGCTGCAACATTAGTAGGCATGGGCCGCGATGAGGGACTGACGATACGACAAACTCGAGCAAAAATACCAAGATTTTTACTTAATGATGATATTAGAACCAAAACTAAAACTGCATCACGTGATTTAATTGCTTTTATTTAAAAACAAAATAATATGGCTGCTTAAATAGGATCACATGATGCCTTAACTGCTTGTATTATAGGTATAAAAATATAACATTTAGTGTAATAATATTTATTTATATTGTTTAAATTTGATGCACACCTAAGTGGATTTCTAGACGAGATTCGGACAGAGCTGATGAAAGCTAAATTCTTAGTGAATCAGACAGATTGTTAAAAATTTGGGCTCAATAGCAGCAGGATTGTCATTTAAGATATCACAAGTAACATTGTGCGATATATCACATATACCAAATATATCGCCCACCAACAAACGCCTGCTGATTTTAAATGTAGGTCTAAAGTAAACAGGAATATTTTGCGGACGTCTTTCAGCTCAGTCTGACGTTAGCTCGTTAATTAACCCTGCTAAACGAGCTGTTTATTTAACTCTTATAGCTTGTTGCGAACGCTTGTTTCAAAACTGCGTTACCTTAAAGAGGCGTGGATGTTTGTTTTGTTTTTTGTTTTTTTTTAACGAGGGAAAAATCTTTGATTACAATATGAGGGAGAAGAGGAGGCGACTCAACCACGGGAATTTATCGTAGTCCTTGAAACTGACTTTTTAACTTTTAAATAATAAACCGGCCCATGCCCAACAATTACAATTCCCCTAAAATCTATTAGTAGAATTTAATCATATATATATATATATATATATGTATATACACCTAAAACCTAATATCAAAAAATGTATATTGTTGTAAATCACATTTTTTTACAAAACAATATTTGTAGCTTTATTTTTTGTACAGTAAAAATCTGAATCAGAATATATTTATTTCTCACAACTCTTTCATAATGGATGATTTCTTTGAGTAAAGGGAGCAAATACGTAATAATGTAAATAGATATTTAATAAATATGTATAAAAATTAGATAAATACGTGCAGTTAAGACGCAGGTCAGACTGTACGCTGTATGAATATATGAATACTTTTGAATATTTTGCTCAAATAAAGCGTTAAATGCCATGATGACTCATCTTTGTTCGTAAAGAGTTCAGTGGCAGTCCTATAAAGTTTATTTATCGTATATATCAGTGCGATTTCTTGATTCTTAGACTTTTTTTACTGTTTTTGAAAGCCTTTAAATGGTGTGCTGCTAACCAATAAAGTTCAGGGAAAACACCATGTATCGTACAGAAAAGGAAATTGGATTTATTTGTATTTCTCCAACAGTAACTTGCATATTTTTTTTTTTATTGTACCAATAAACATCTGACGTATGCAGTTTTACAACGTAAGGCTTTTCGTATTCGCAAAGAACAGAATAAACGCCTTTGCATGCGAGTCTCTGAGACGGCCGACTCGAGTAGCGCAGACAGGTGTTTGAGCGAACATGTAGCAGCAGAGAGGAGGAAGAGAGGAGGTGGGAAATGAAGAGTCACAGCTCAGCACAATCCTCCCTCTTTTCAGCCCCTGATGAGGAACCCCATTTTAAGAAACTGATCCCCAGTTGGACGCGAGCAGGAAATGAAAGCCCTTAATGGCAGAGTGATGGACACAGCAGCCTGAGCCAGAATGAGGCCCTAAAGACTCTGGGCCGGGAGGAGAGACAGCAGCTGTGTAATGGACCCCCTGTTCAGAAATCTGAGCGAGAAACGAAGAGCCGCTCAGAGCATAATGGAGCCCCTCGGGAGGAAAATGAAATGCATATGAAGAGGAAAAAGACAGTTTTCTTGTTTTGGTTTTTTTTTTCTTTTTAAAGGATGGATCTCGTCGATGGACGTCTTTTGAGACTCTTCAACTCCCAACAAGCAGATTGTCTCTTTTTATTTTCCAGACAAGCTCTCATTCTGACTGTACATCTGTGTGTGTTAGTGTTTCCAGCTTCACGTTTAGTGTTTTTTTTATTTCGCACAGATTGATGCATCCTGGAGTATAAAGTAGCAGAATTGCTGTTTGCTGTAAATCTGTCACTTTGTCCGACTACCTGCTCTAACATTCAGTGTATTACACACTCGGAGGGCTTCCTCTAAGCCCTAAAACAGCTTAGAAAGACTAATGCTGCCATAATCGTCCCAGTTCATCCATCACATTTCCACGCAGCACGGCGACGGCCTCCTTTCATTCCTGCTTTTTAATGTTGGATCAGCATGTTTGTGAGCGCAGTGTTTGTTTGACACAAACTTAATCAAACATCCCAGCGTTGTTCCATCCAAGCTGCCTCTCTGCATCTTAGAGGATTTCAGAACGGCTTAATATGATGAGAAATGTTCCCCTTTTGTTACCGAATCTCACGACAGACTACTTGTGTCGTGCATGTTTTAAGATTAAACACCAAACTTTAAAATTAGCATCAGTTTTATCTTCAAACGGGATTTAAAGAAACACTAAAGTGTTTTATTTTGCTGCACAAAAGTTGCCAAATCGCACTATTTGTCTTCTTTGAACCTAAAGTTTAAAAAGTTAATATTTTTTAACGTTTTTTAATTGTGCAACCTGAACCGTACTTAAGTAATAAATGATAAAAATACAACTTTTACGTCCAAAATTTTAAAATTTTTAATCTCATAATTTAGAAACAAATAAAGAGATGTGTGTACATAAATAAATAAAAAAAACTTATTAGCAACACATATTACTAACCTGTACCAGTTTATACCCATGTATACGTACCAGGTAAGTACCCAGTACATACTTGTACCTACCAGGTATGTACTTGGCTCATACCTGTACATACCAGGGATCAGGTAAGTACCAGGTACATATCTGGTACCTATAGGGTACTGAGTATGTACTAGGTAAGTACCACGCAGTATTATGTGTTGCTATTAAAAGTTTTATATGCTTAAAAACAACAAAAACCTCATAATAGATGCCGTAATTTAGCTGAAATCTTTTGTGAAAATGAAGCAGAACTGAAGCGTCTTTATTACTTGTATATAAATAGTTATGTAATATTAGATGTTATAACACAGGGTGATTAAAAAGTGTAAATTGGAGTGACACCTGGTGGCGAAGTTGCAGATTGCAGTTAAGTGATTTTTCTCTTTTCACAAAGAACCCGAAAGGTGGAAAAACGTCATTAGAGTCGGTGGTTTGTCCATTCTGGGCTTCTGTAGGAGTGATTTCTGTTCAGGTGATGAAAATAGACTTTTTGTTTTATTTTGAAAAATGTATAAACATTGTTTCTAGATGACAGTAATTATTTTAAAAGAAAATTAAACAAAATGCAGCATGTTTTCCTTGTAAGACTTTTTTAAATGTATTGTTCTGACGTTGTATTCTCACCTAATAGTTTTTATTTTTATGTCTTGTTTTGATTTATTGCTAACTTTGTCTAGAAGAGGTTAACAGACAGCAGTATTTATATTTAATAAAGTAACAGGTCGATCTGAAAAACCTACAGCTTCACATCCAGTGCTCATAAAAGTGTAACAAAAAATAAAACACAATGGATATTAAAGGGTTTTAGAGGTGATTATTTTGCTGCTTAATGAAATAAAAATGGGATTATTGTTCAAAATGGCTGCCGACGAGTGAGACTCGGGCACGAGTCACTTATTAAAACCGCACGTTTGTGTTTTTGGTTTCAAACTGTTGTTTTTGTGGTCGGGTCTTCGGACTGTGGAGCGTCTATCTGCTGCTCATTACGGCTCCTAACCAAACAGAACGAGCAGCAGATTGTTTGTCAGACATATTGCACAAACACTCGAAAACAAACCCAAACAGGCAGACTTTCCGCTGAGCAAACAGCTCCTGTGCGAGTACACATGTGGGTGTACGTATGGATTTGTATCATCAGGTGGACCCCGGGTTGTGTGTGTGTGTGTGTGTGTGGTGATGGCACGTTTAATTGGTCTCATTAGGCCGTGAGTGAAGCAGTGTGGCTGTGATTATTGACCAGCCTGTCAGCCATGCTGGCCTTTACCGTGAAGACCTGTGAAGCATCGCTGTGTTCTCGTGCCAGAAACACCGACTGCATCCTTTACCTCCTCCTCCTCTTCCTCCTCCCGCCCCCCTCCTCCGGCTGCATGCGCTGTCACTCCCTGCTGTCATAAATCATACGGATTACCTCCTCGTCTTTGGCAAAAAGTTACCTTTTAAATTAAGCCGTCATCTTTCAAACGGTTCATTAAACGTGCGTCACATTTCTCAGACTTCTGTGCAACAAGAAGAACTTTAAAATTTAAGATTTTAAGTTGTTTTTTTTGCTAACAGACTAACAAAGTTTTGATGCACAACTTCCGGCTCTGGAATAATTTGCGAACGTTTATTTGCAAGCTCGTATCTTTCATTCTGCTATTTCCTACGGGCTGGCACCTGGTCAGGAGTTACTGCCATCTGTCAGAAATATTATTGGGCGGATATTTTTGACAGCGGAGAGCTGCTTCTGTGCCGCCTCTGGAGCCGCTGCAGGGCATCCAGAGGAATCACAAAAGCCTTGGAAAGCTCTCAGCCGCGGTGAGAGTTAAGATGCTGCTGAATCCTCCCCTCCACCTTCATGTCCTTGGGTGAGGTGATGGTGGTGATGGATAAATTGGGAGCTTTACTGGCGTACCGCAAGACAGCGTCACCAAAACTGGAAGAAATAGAAAGACAGGAAGCTGCAGATTGGACAAATGTTTCCAAACTAGCCTTTTTTTCCCACTCATCTGAAAAAATCATTTACCCCAACCATGTTGTTATAATATATTTGAGAAGACTATGTTATTTTTACTGAATTTGACTTTAATTTGGATCGATCAGAGCTTGAGGAAGTTGTTAGAGGCAAGCAGAGGGTTGTTAAACTGCTAAAAGCAAACAGTTTGACTTCAAGAACATGATGACAGTGCTGAGTCTTCTTGATCCAAGTCCATTTTCACAAGTTGACATAACTAACTATGATATTAGGAAAATTTTCACCACAAACCAAAAGTACCAGAGCGACAGTTGCAGTCCCATCCATTCATCGTGGGCATGAATGTCATGTTAATTACTTGCTTTAAATGAATTATTTGAACTGTTCTTTTCCCTGGGTGGAATGATTATAAAATGTACAAAGTTTACATTTATTGTGGATTTTTCTCTAATCTACACAAGGTCAAAATTATGTAAACATTAAGCTATTTTTTAAACAAACTTGCTGAAAGTTCTAAAATGTCTTAATTTGGTGAGGTTGACTGCAGCTGGTAGTTTCTCTTTTCTCTTTGCTTGAAAGATTGATCGATACCCCTCCGTCCCCCTCAGATGGAAGAGAAAGGTTTTTATGTTCAGGGTCACCAAAGGTTGAAGCCTTGAACTGGAAACTGAAACCAGTTCTACATCAAACAGGTCTGAGAGGACCAAGAAAGAACCTCCTGCTCCTTCCAGCTGAACCGAAATCTGGAGAAACAAAATAAAGTTTGACTTATTAGGTCACAGTGACAAAGAAGTATGTTTGGAGGAGTCGTGATGAGGCTGTCTAACCTGAGAACACTGTACCAGCATGGTAGTGGTAGCGTCATGCTTGGGGTACAAAGCAGACTGAACAATGACGGAGGAGGACGACCTCCAAATTCTTTAACTTCGCCCTAAATTAACAACTATATGGTTGAAAGTTGGACATAGCTGGTTAAATCCCAAACACACATCAGATCTGGTTTTTGATTGGACCAAGCATCAGATCCAGTTTCTGATTGGACCAAGCATCAGATCCGGTTTCTGATTGGACCAAGCCATTGAACAGCCAGACTTCTGCTTTACCCGATGCCCCAACTACTCCTAAAAGCCGGGTCCATAGCAGGAAACCAACCATTTTAAATTAACTCTGCCTTTTCTGCCAGGAGGGGCAGTCAAATATCAGCCAGAATTAAACCCTGAGGTTGAGGTGCGCCTGCCTACATTTAACGTAATATTAGTGGGGGTGTATGGATGTATTTGAGTCTGTGGGTGAAGAGAAATCCACAGTAAAGTCAAACTTCTGCACCCAGATCTTGTTTTTAAAAAACATTAAAGTTGAAAGTTGTATAATCATTCCACGGTGGAGAAAGAAATGTTTCAGATAAATCGTTACAATCGCAAAGTAAATATGGCATCCGTTTCCGTGAAGAGTGGATGCAAACGTCTGACTTCAGCTGTATCTGTTCTTATTAGTGCACCATCATTTGCTTCGGTTAATTGCCTGCGTTACAATTAGAGCCTCACAATCACAGTCATTTTCTTGTAAAATCAGTGGAACGTATACTTATGAGCGGAAGCGCTGCGTTTTGACGTGACGCCGTCGCGTTGTACGGTGATGTTCAGTCCCGGCGTTTCCCCTTCTCCTCCCCCACCGAGGAGGAGGAGTCTCTGGTTCACCTTCCTTTCTGCGCGGGGCGATGTCAGGCAAACGCACCTCCAGAATAAATTGCTCCCATTTTCGGTACGCAACACGCTGCATTCCATGACAAAAGCAATTTGTTTGGGAACGTGCAGAAAGAAAAATAAATAAAACACGCGAGGCTCACGTTTAGATGTTTTTTTTGAGGGAGCAGCAAATCTAATGATGTAGAACTGGTCGCAGTCTGGGGGGGGCGGGGATGGAGCCACCCCCGATCGCTTTTAGTGTTCGAGCCGAGCTTGTTTTTGGTAATAAGTCATCCTCTCTGACTGCGGCTCATTTGTCACTTCTGCTTCATATCTGCATCCTTTTCTGCTTAGTCATGCTTTCCTTCATCCCCTGAGCCCCGGCGCCCCACATTAACGCTTCCATTCGCCTTCGTTAACTCCGGTCTCCCGCGTGCTCCGTAAAAAAACAGCACAAACCTGTCAGGACGCCACTCGTTCGTTCATTTTTGTTCCGCAGCATTAAACTATCAGCACACCCTGGAACACCCATCAAACTCAGACTGGGAAAAAAAAGCTTCGAATTAAAAAGCTTGACTAAACATTTTTAGTTCAGAGCAGCGATTTGCAAACTTTACAACTAGGAGACATTTTTGGCATCTCTTCCACTAAATAAAAACAGCCATAAAACCTGCTTCATTGTTGGAAATAAAGATGTCAAGCTTTATAAATCGTGTTATGTATATTTATTTCACAACATAACATATAGTTTGTTGCGTTGTGAAATAAAGGTCTACAATTTATAGACTTTAATCTCTTTAGGTGTTATAACGAAGGACATTTTTACTTTCTTGTGTAAGAAAGGCATCTATTTGAGTCTTTATCTACCACTTTACATTAAGGGTACCCTTATAAATAATTAATAAATACCTAATCTGGTTATTAATTAGCTGTAAAGGCCTAATAAACCAATAATAACCAGAATAATTTGTATTTGGTAACATTTAGATTTTAAATATCAAACATTTGTCAGCCAGTTACTCTCATGTAATCACTGTCCAACAAGTTTGTTTTGGCAAATTAAGTTGTTTTTTTTTTAAATTACATTTACCTGAATAAATAAAACTGCAGAGTTTAATTCTGAGAACTAGTGAGCCTTTTTCAGTGTACAAACAATGTTTTATAACAGTTGTATAAATGCTTAATAATGCTTTATTTATAATTTATTTGAAGCATATTAATTTAAATCAAGTGAAAATAACAATTAGACCATTATAACTTGGATTTCCTCTAATGAAAGCCTCAGAGCTTCATTAATTACCAAGTACCAAGCTTTTTATTAGTGCTCTATTTTTAATTTTTAAAATTCACGTGAAAGAAGTTCATCCTTTTCCACCAGGATGCTTTAAACTCTGCATGTAAATTCTGACAAAGTGATGCTTTTTTTGTGCCTTCTGTAGTTTTTACACACAGTTGGTTTAACCCATTTGTCATGACGACCATGTTTTCTAATGATAAGCAAATTATTTCTGGGTCTAATTTAACAAGAACTGTAGCTAAATTGTTTTATTTAACAACCCAATAAACTGCCAGGCGATGTTCACTAACAAACTTTGCGGTTACACTTGGTTTGTGGCACTAATTCAGCTCCAGCACGAAGCCTCCTGCCTCAGGAAGTAGAGCCGCTCACTAATTACATGGTTGGCGGTTTGACCCACAGCTCCTCCTGTCCACACGCTGAAGTGTCCCTGAATGAGACCGAGCTCCAGATTGTTCCCAGGTGTCAGACGAGCACCTTGCGCGGCGACTGAGTGTGTTTGTGAATGACTCGTTAGGGACAAATTGTGAAGCCGTTTGAGTTAAAGTGTTACATAAATGCAGCTCTTCGCCATTTGCATTTTAGCTGAAGAATGCTTATGATTGAATGCTGTCGTTGATTGGAACAAAACGGCGCTGTTGATTTTAAAATGGCTGTGTGTGGTCAGATGATTTGCTACATATTTGTGTTTTATGTTGCTGGTTTCTGTGTTTTGTTACAGTAATGTAATTCAGACTGGTTTATTAGAAATGTATTTTTTTTCCGTGTAATAGTGGAAAATGGACTTTCTTATCTGTGACGCCCAAAACGTTTGATGATCGCAACAAAGATGTCTTTGAGGAACCGCAGGTTTAAGTCAAAAATGAAGGCTGTTTTAGAGATTAGTTTTTCAAACACAAGTTTGTTAGATGAAATAGCCATAATTAAGTATCTTAAAACAGCAAATAGATGGCTTTCACCTTCGCAAACGGTGGTTTCTTTGCGTATTAAGTGTCTACTTCCTGTACAGTGTCTTGAGCTATTCCTGCAGTGTGGTGGCGTTATTTTCATCACCGCTGTGCCTAATGTTTAGGATTATTGCTGTGATTGTGGTGCTTAAGAATGCCTTAAAATTAAATGACAAACAGTTCTAGGCAAGCAGTAATAGTGTATATCTTGGTAGATTAATGAAGAAAGGGGACTATCTCACTGGGCTGCAGCTGCCAGCGATTAGTTGGTGAACAGCATTTATGAAGGAGCCTCCAAAGTGTCTCAAAACATTTTCAATTTCAGTATTGATGCTTGCGCTTTGAGTACATCTACAAAATTTGTGCAACAAACTTTCTCTCAAAAATAGTCGCTGCGGGAGTCTCAAACCCGTCCTGAACCCGTCTCAGTTTTGTTGCAACCCGGTCTCAGGAGTTTTGACAGTTCCACAGGAGCTACAGTCAGAAAACATCCGAGGCAAAAGACCAGGTCTAAAAAAACCACACTGATGATCAATAATAGTTGTTAATAAAATAGACAATTTGCCTATTTTCTCATAATTTTGAGTCGCAAACTAGTCTCCAACAATCTCAGCCCAGTGAGATACTACCTCAAACAGTATATAACCCAAAGAATGGGTTTGTCTGTCCTCAGAAAAAAACCCAAAACGTTTCTCTTAATAGTAATTTTCATGTTTTCCAGTGTTTTCTGTGTTTCTCAGATTTGTTCCGGCCACCATCTCACCATGAATGTGGTCAGATCGCTGCTTCAGAGCACCACTCGTGGTTAAATTAGTTTCAGCTGATGTTTGAGTTACAGTCCCTGTTCCTGTCAGTTCAAGCCCTCCTGTCTGGGTCTCTGTCTGACGGTCTGGTTCCCTGGTTGTGGTCCTCTGTGTAGGAGGGTCCCTATGTGATGCTAAAGAAGAACTGGGAGATGTACGAGGGGAACGACCAGTACGAGGGGTACTGTGTGGACCTGGCTTCGGAGATCGCCAAACACATCGGGATCAAGTACAAGATCTCCATCGTCCCCGATGGGAAGTACGGCGCCAGGGACCCAGAGACGAAGATCTGGAACGGCATGGTCGGGGAGCTGGTGTACGGGGTAGGTTTAACTTTTATTCTTTTTTTTTTTCTTACCAGAAATGTGTTTGTCGTGGTCGGGTTTCAGCAGAACTTTTTATGTTGAGGTAGTTTTAATTCCTCTGAGTCAGATGTGCTGGAAAAGGGACATGACAGACCTGATAGAAGCAGGAAATATGCTAAGAAACTGATAACGATCAGAAACAGGTCAGCAAACTGAAACTAGGTGTGAGAGAGAGCCGAAAAGTCTCAGAGGAACAAACTAGGGCTGAAAATCATGTAGCTGCGATGTTTTTGATGAATATTGTGACATTTCTGTCCTCTCTCGTTCTGTTCTGTCTTCATGCTCACAAAACGCCATGTTTTTTTTTTAGCATCTCTTGAGCCTCACTAGAAGGAAACGGACCGAGAAAACAAACACAAACCTCTAATTAAGCTAACAGAACCCAAAGACGAGGAGTTTTTCAACCTTGGAAGCCGTTTGTTTCAGATTATTTATGGAAAAGTTGCTTCGCTCTCCTTGGTGGAAGCAAACATTGAAATTCAGAACTGAAATTTCTGCACATATTTTTAAAAAAACCCTGACGTTTTGCCGGTTTCGCTCTGATTGTTGGATTGTGGACATGAAATACCTGTGGCTGTCCTGTGGCGTCTGGCAGCGGGACATTGGCAGCGCTTTGTGTTCTGTGGTTTTTGGTGTTGGGCTCCTATTGATTGGGCTGCTCAGGCAGTGTTTAATAGGATTGGGATTTGGGGAGTTTTAGAAGCAAAGTCTTCATGTTTTTGTCTTTTTGCTCTAACCGTTGCTGCCGCAGTAAGGAAAGAGACGGTCCTGAGCTGTTAGTGGAGCAACGCAGTATTCTGCTTGGAAACATTGTGGGGTTTTAAATTAAATTAACTTTGAATTGGGGAGTTATTTGTCACTACATGTTTTCAACTGCAGAATGATTCATGTAATACAATCAGACGATGATTCAGCTTTTGTGGGGTTAAATTAGTGTTTTGCCTCAATCGTTTAATTCTCAAAAACCCTTTTAAAGGTAGACATGCGCCCCAAACTGCGTCGGCACTGGAACATTTTACCCACGTTTCATGACGTTTTATGCGTGCATTTAGACTAAAAGAACTGCCGAGCCTAAAAGAGTCTAATTGTCAAAGTTTTCAACATGCAGTTAGCATGAAATGAACTACTGTCCTCTGAGAGTCGGTGCTTTGGAGGGAGGGGTTGTCTCGGGAGAAGAAGCAAAAGAAGAGGAGCAATTTGCTGCACTGCTGCCTTCGCAAATCAGGGCAGGCATGTCAGGAAAGGAGTAATTGATCCTCTGTTATGCTTCTAAAACATCAACAGATGGTGCTTCGCATCTAGAGGTTAACAAACTTAACTCAAAGTAATTATTTAGCAGGGTAATTATTGCAAAACCATTTCTCAGTGAAGCCAGGCCTCGGTGTGCAGCACTTTGTTCCCCAGATGAACTGCGATAAAGACCCCGTTTCATGGAAGTGGTGCAACATAAAAACCTACAATTCAACGTTGGCTTGAGCTGATTTAAAGCTACTGATGTTTGAATTGTTTTAAATGGTGGCAGCTTGTGTTTTCTATGTGCTCCAGTCACAAATCCTCTCATCGGTGCTTCACACAACCCCACTTAAAAGAAAAAAACATTTATTTTGGGGTGCATTATTTATCGAGTAAATGTTGAGGACGTTGGCATTCTAATATGCAACCCCAATAAGTCATATCTAGAACATTTTAGCAGTGAAAATAGGTTTGTGCTTGTTGAACAAAATCTACATAATACTTAAAGCACCTAAATAATGTCCTTTCATGTTTATAATATCCAGATTTGATTGTGAAATGAAAGATGTTCCCCGACTGTGGAACGATGCTCAGTTTGAAGCCTGAAAAGCGCCGTTTTCGTGCGTTTTGTTGTCGATAATTAAGCCCAGCTGAAATGAAACTGCGAGCGGTAAGGTGGTATTAGCGCGTGCCGGCGGAGAGGGGAGATGTATGCAGCATCAGAGCAGAGCTTTTGATGGGGTTAAAGAGGAGAAGCGGAGGTGTGCAGCTTGTTAAAGCTTGTTAAAGAGGTGGCATTTGATTTGGTGGTGACGCGTGTTTCTGCTGTTGACCTTGCTATGGATCAAAAAAGATGCAAGGATATGAGATAATGAAGGGGCTTCGGGGGCTGTTTGTGTGTTTTTACCTGAACGTTTTGGAGAACAGGAGCAGCTTTCACTGAATAAACAGATGTAACCTTTATGTTTAGTTAAGATCTGATTTATCATTTTCCTAATCAGTGTTTTACGTTCTGTGCTGCGTCCTTACCACCATTTTAGGTCATTTATCCTTCATTTTAAAAGTAAAAACTGCTAGAATTACTTTTCCAGAATAAATGTTATGCAGTGTAAAATGATTCCCCTCTTGTTAGCACTAGCAGCATTTTGTTTGAATCATACAGGACAAAAACCTCCTTTTTCTCTTTTTTTTGAGATGAGCTAAGTGGCATTTTCACAAAGTGGCGTTTCGCTTGTTTTGTTTTGTTTTTTTTTTCTCCCCGCCCGCCTGCGTCCTCTTCGGTGCCGCGGTGACTCACTGTGAAGCCGACTGCAGCGAGCTCAGTCACAGTTTGGGACGTGTCAGGACTGATCAGGCGGTACGGTCCACTTATAGTGTAAAGAATAACCAGGTTGGAGGAAGAAAAGGAAGAAGTGGAGCTCTGAGCTTCAGTTTTAACGAGCCCTGAGAGCAGAAACACACCCGGTTTGACTGAAGGACGTGCTGGGGCCAACAATTCTGTACTTCTTCTGCTTAGTGTAAATATGGGGGCTTTGCAAGATTTCATTTTAATTATAATTATGTACAGGGGTTAGACAATGAAACTGAAACACCTGTCATTTTAGTGTGGGAGGTTTCATGGCTGAATTGGACCAGCCTGGTGGCCGATCTTCATTAATTGCACATTGCACCAGTAAAGGCAGAGTGTGAAGGTTCAATTAGCAGGGTAAGAGCACAGTTTGGCTCAAAATATTGCAATGCACACAACATTATGGGTGACGTACCAGAGTTCAAAAGAGGACAAATCGTTGGTGCATCTGTGACCAAGACAGCAAGTCTTTGTGATGTATCCAGGGTAATGTCAGCATACCACCAAGAAGGACGAACCACATCCAACAGGATTAACTGTGGATGCAGGAGGAAGCTGTCTGAAAGGGATGTTCCAGTTTCATTGTCTAACCCCTGTAGTTTGAACTGTAAAGTAAAAAAGACTGAGAATAAAAGGGAAAAATATATTTTGGGTAAAGATGCAAATTAAGTAAAGCAGAAATCCTGAAAGTGTGAAAACGTACAGTTTGTGTAACGTTCATTGGAACATTTGAGGACATTAAAATCGTCAGCACTTTCCAATCCAAGGCTTTTCTACAGAAGCCCATTCATTCATTTCTCCTCGGCTCTTCTTGAAAAGACCCGAGCTGCCACAAACAACCCTCTGCCTCTTTTTAACCCAACCATGTATCTCAGCGCACATTAATGCCCCGAGGCTGTCATCTTAGTGCATTTTGCTGAGGATGTAAGAACTTAAATCTCTTTCATTTTCTCTCCTCCAGTTCTGTTTTCTTCATTTTATAAGAGTCAGATGGCCGTAATGAAAGTTTAAACTCTCGCTAAGAGTAAGCCCTCTGCTTCCCAGCCTGGCAGACAAGGTTGCTGAGGCACAGACTATAATCTGGTTTGTGGATTTTGCACTTTTCCACAGCTGCAGAGCAAAGAGGTGGCAGTATACCTTCTTTTGCTGTCCTCTGCTGTAAGCGTATTGCTGTGACATTATTTTATCCTCCCTGACGATTCTCCTGAAGTTTCGGTTAAGCCTTTGACCAAGTGTCAAACTGTCTCGACTCAATCTTCTAATCAAATTCCTCTCCTCCTAAATCCCCACAGAAAGCGGAAATCGCTGTGGCCCCTTTGACTATCACGTTGGTCCGGGAGGAGGTCATCGATTTCTCCAAACCCTTCATGTCGCTCGGTATCTCCATCATGATCAAGAAGCCCCAAAAGTCTAAGCCGGGGGTGTTCTCCTTCCTGGACCCGTTGGCCTACGAGATCTGGATGTGCATCGTGTTTGCCTATATCGGCGTGAGCGTGGTGCTCTTCCTGGTCAGCCGCTTCAGCCCGTACGAATGGCACACCGAGGAGCCCGAAGAGGGCACCGACGGTCCGCCAAGCGACCAGCCCCCCAATGAGTTTGGTATCTTCAACTCTCTCTGGTTCTCCCTGGGCGCCTTCATGCAGCAGGGCTGTGACATCTCCCCCAGGTAAGACGCACTTAACACTGAAGTCTACGCTAACTTCCTCCCTCAGGGAACTGCATGACCTTCAGGCCAAAAATAATCACGATTCGACATCCTGTCAGACTGGATTGTGTGGACGATCACACAGACGACTTAGCGCTGCCTCTGTGTGAGCGTTGTGTGCTCAAATCCCTTGTCTGTCAATCCAATTAAGCCCTTCATCAATATTTCAAGCATGTTTGATTGATGTAAATGGGAACTGAACGAGTGTTGACACCCTGCTGTGACAAGCAGCAGTTTGTGACAGAGGTGTGGAGGAAACCCCGTCAGTATGTCGTTCACTCTTTAAGGTTTTAACCTCGCCGAACATCCATGGCATTAAAACAAGGAGGTCCTGCAAAGCAGTGAATAAAAATGTGAGCACTTCAGATGGTTTGTATTCCTTTTCCCCCTGTTTTTATCCTCAAATAAACTCCAAAGTTTAACCTATAGATGTGGGAATTCTATCCCTTTAGATAGCTGATGAGCATATTTTCAAAATGTACTACTTGTTTGTTTTAATTTGAGGACTTTTAACTTTATCTGTTCAACCGTAGCTCCTTTAATGCCTCACTGACAACCCACGGAAAAGTGTTGTGGACGCGGGTCATAGCTCCTGACCAGGCTGCAGGCTCCCACTGATCACCGACGGAAAGTTTGAGATGGTTGACACAGGTGTGATCCCGGCCAAACAGCCTCCGTCGTTCAGTTCATGGACGCAAACACCAATGCCTCAAACCGCCTCACGTTCCTGTTTTAGCAAAGCCAATATGGCTTTGTTCATTGTTCCTCAGCTTCCATCATCAGCCTACAGAGGTAGCTTAATGGAGACAACCATCTTCTTGTCTTCTACAATGCTTTACCCTACAGACCTGTTCCTTTCCAACATATATATATTGGGGAGTGTCCTGTACTTCTGACTTGCGTGCCACACAAATAGCAAGCGCGGCGTACTTGTGTAGTACTTTAAAGGCAGGTCGATCGTACACCAACCGTCCGTCATCCGTGCCCCCTCCTGTCATCGTAAACCCCCTTCTAGTTGTGCTCCTGACTCGGTTCAGGCGTACGCAAGAGGTACAGATTTTGTGCGTAAATCTCAAGCACAGTTTGGCTAAATTTTTCTCCGTAGAAGCGCTTACAGTGGGTTGTTAGTGAGGCATGAATGGCTGCTGCCATGTCAGTTTGCATGAGGACTGGTTTAGATGCATCAAGTAGAAGTATCCTCTGTGTGTGTTTTATGTTTTGCACTGTATATGCTGCTCTGTGTGCTTTAGTTGTGGTGTTTTAGTTGTATTTGGAAGGAAAAAGAGAGCCTGCTGGTACTGATTTGATCTGTTTTCATTATGTGGTTCTTCTTCACTGTCTGACTTGTGTTCATTGTGTGTTTTGTTTTGTTTTCTGCCTGTACATGAGTTAGGTTGTCTCAGTGTGTGTCGGCTTCGGCAGTCGTGTCGTCGAGCTCGAGTCCTGTCGTTTCTTTGTCTCAAACGTGTGACTTCTCCTCCCTTGTTCCAAGATGATAAAACCCCGCAGCCGTGGGGCTTCCGAGCTGCAGATCAGTGTCCAGTAAACGTTGGTGGAAGGGTGGAGAAATGATCCTGTGCGGTTAATTGTGCTGCTAGGAGGGATCTTTGTTCCGCCATCAAAGATCAGGCTTCCCGTTTGTTTCTATTCTGAGACACGGTGAAGCCCATAGACTAATAAGGCTTGTAATTTTAGTGGTTTCTCGTTTTCTGTAAGGCTGTTCTGAGCAGTTTGAATGGCTTTGTCAAGCTTAAACTTTCTGCTTCCTGGCTATTTTAAGCAACTGCTAGAATGTCTCCTATATCAGCTCTTTCATATGAATCTTGTTTTATCTGTTAAGCCCTTATGGTTGTTGTAGTGTAATAGAGTTGGTAAGATACTGGGAGATGAAAGGACAACCAAATCGGCCTGTATCTTTCAGCCGCCCCCCCACAGCAGAGGAGAACAAAGAAACACACAAGATGGAGGACCCTGAGGTACATTAAAGCATCTTTCAAATTATAGCCCAAACGTCACGTAAGCAACCTATAGACGAGATTATAGTGTCTGTGATTAAGCACAATTTTTCCAGGAAGGCTCCTGCTTTGCTCACCCTTCACCCACCACCATAACCCCCCCGCTGCCCGCCACATCTCCGCCTGCGCGCTGCAGATAAGGGCTTTAAAGCTGTGCAACAATGTCGGCATCAGAACGGGGGGAGTCTGCAGTTCACGCCTCGCCGTCTCTGGTCCCCGCTGATCTCACCGGCCTCTGCCAGTCCATCAACACCCCCCCCACCCACCCACCACCCCC
>NC_051442.1:3458008-3466694 GCF_001649575.2 Kryptolebias marmoratus
CACCACCCCCACCCCCCGCGTCTAAACGCTCCAGGTTAACCTGACAGGGCGACATGCAAATCGCTTCACACGGGGGAGGTTTTAGGTGGCGCTGAGGGGAAACGGACAAACTTAAAGGGATAGTTCGGATCTTCAGAAGTGACTGGAAAGGTTATGAACAATTAATACCCTACCTGTTGCAGGTAGGTCTTTAAATGACCTCAGTTTGGAGAAATACGGTTTAATTCTGACTTGACTGATGAGTTAACGGCTAGTCTGAGCAGAGTCAGGATCACATTGCAGAATTCGTCCAGCAAACAATATTATATTACTGCCAGAAGTACCAGGAGAAGAAGTACTACAACTAGCTTATTGTGCAGAATTCAGTGTGTGTGTGCCGTGAACAGCTGGTTCGGTCTGTGTGTTTATTCTTCTGTTTAATTAACTCTTAATTGTGAAATTTCCCCGATAAGGTGTGTCGTATCGTTTACCGTTGCTTCCTTTAAATAACCACGTAACGTGAAATTGACAGAAGGTTTATAAAAAGCACTGATGCAAACTGCAATAAAACTTTGGAGACTTCGGTTGTTTTAAGACGATCCTGCTGTCTTGACCTCATTAGCTCATCAGTCTGGTCAGATTTAAACTCATTTCTCCAAACCGAGGAGCCGTCTGCAGCAGGTAAGATACTAACTGGTCATAACCTTTTCACAGAACCCCCTCTCTTCAAAAGATCTGAACTGTTCCTTTAAAGCTGCAGCACTTGATTCTCCAACATGAGGACTCCATGAACGAGACATGGAAGCTTATTTTATTATTTTAGCTTTAATTGAATAGTTTTGGTCACATTTGGGGTGGTATTAACAGATATTTTTCTTATTTATTGACAAATATTCCATGTAAAGGTGACACAGATACAGTATTTTAGAGAACTTTTTCATGGTTGTATTATTTTAATTACATATAAAAGACACAATGAGACGAGAAAGGAATAAAAAAAAAATAGATAGTCTCCTGTATGCAAATAAAAAACATGCTAGAAATTATTTTAATGAGGAAAAAAAACAAACATTATTACAAATAATATAAATAAATTTAAATATATCATGAAACTCTGTATTTACATTACATTTTTGTAATCAGAAATCTTTACAATGATCGTTCCAAAGCAATTAGTCTCTAAATTTGACTGAATATTGAATCAGAAAAGCCCCAAAAACATAAAATATGAGTCCATAGAGTTTATTGAAGGGTATGTGTTAAATTATTTAAAAAAATGTTATTTGAAAGCATTTGGGAAATTCTGAATGAGGTAGAAATATTCATCCAGGTCTGCCATTAATGATAAAATCCTACATGTTCTGGGGAGGAAAAAAAGGAGCGTATGAGTCGTATTTATTGTAAAAATAATCTTTTTCTTTAAATCCCATGCACAGGATCTTTATCACTGCTTTATAATCACAAATTTGTTGTTTTTTTTAAACATGAGTGACTTCTGCTCGAATCCATCCTCCCGATTTCCCCGTTTCTAACTTTGGCTCGTCCGTACGAGTCTGTCCTCTTATAGAAATCTAATTCCCTCTTTCTTCATCTGGATCGTTTTTACTAATTTGGTGACACGGCTCTGACAGGAAAGGCAGAGCTGGAAATAGCACTTCCACTCCTTTTCTTGCTCTCTGCCTCTTAATAAGGGTTAATACCCCCGTTCTGCTCCCTCAAGGCGGCCCGTAATAATTAATTCAGTGATTAATATCCCGGTCTCCCATGGTAATGTCTCCGTGGAAACAGGAGAAGAAGGGAGCTGGAATGAAACGGTGACACCATGGTCCTTTTAATTGACTACAAATCCCCGATGAATAGAAGTGAAGTTTATTCCGGTGTTTCCTCCGGAGACCGCAGGAAGTCGCATCACAAATATCAGCCCGGGGAGGGTGGGGGTGGGGGGTCGTCCGCCTTGCCTCGACCTCGCAGGTGGAATCAGTCTGATCCAGGTGTTTTTCTGTCGCTTCCTCCCGGACGGATTACCTTTGTCTCGTCTGCTGAGTCATGCCGTCGTCGACTTCGATTGGCTTAATTAGTGCTGATGAGCTCAGATTGTCTGCACGCTGACGGCGACAGATGAGGCGTAACTTTGAGTCTGAGTGGAGAATTCAGACCAAAAGAAAAGAAAAAACCACTTTGAAGTGCTGCGTTCACACTGTTCCATTAATGCAACGCCAATTAGCTTTTGTTATCCGGCTGACGCGCCGCTGTTCGGCTGTTCGGCTGCTCGGCTGCTTGGCTTATTGCTCGTGTCAGCAGCTCCTTCTTCTTCTCCGGCTGGATTTGTCGCGCTGCTCCAGCAGATTATGAGCCGAGCTTTCGGCTCGCGTCGGACTGAGCGCCACTTTTGTTTGGTAGTCGGGGCTGTTGGTGTCGCTTTTATGGAAAGTAAACATCCTCAGCCGCCGTTGAAGCGAGTTCAGATCTGTTAATATCTTACCTGTTGCAGATGGCTCCTTCAGTGACCTCAGCTTGGAGGGCTGAAATGCGCCGTTACGGCACAAACCGGGAACTTTACCGATACTTACACACGATATCAGCAGATGTTTCCACCGGCTGTTTATTGGCGAGATTTCACCCCGGTTGACAACCAAACAAGAAGAAAAACCATAGAAGAAGAGCTGCTAGGGGAACCTGGATGTCCAATGTATTTTTTTAAGAGTGGCGATGCATCAAAACATAAAATATCGCAGCATAATATTTAACGCCATCTGCGTGTTTTGTCCTTAAACCTGACCGGATTGATGAGCTCACGGCTAGTCGGAACGGGGCCGAGACATGAGGGGTTTCCTGCCGTCTTTAACATATCTTCAGTCTGAAAGATTTCCTCGAAGTTCATTAAAAACTGAATTAGAAATCTTTTCATTGGGATTATTTTCACGTTACTTTCTTATTCCAACAGAAATGCTGTAAGATTCCTGCAGGAAGTGCTACAGCTAGCTGATGCTGCTTGTACAAGTAAACTGATGTTTGCAGGAATCGCTATAAAACTTTAGAGATGAGTTTTTTTTAAGGCGACGGTGATCTGTTTTACTCCCGGCGCCGTTAGCTCGATAATCTGATTACAAATAAATCTTATTTTTTCTAAATTGAAGTCGTTCGAAGCGCCATCTGCAACAGGTAATATAGTAATCGTTTGTAACTTTACACAAAAACGTATTCAGATCGTTTTCATGTCATCGATTTTCCAAATGCTGGATGGAAACGATGTCAGCAGACATTTAAAATAATGAAGGTTAAATTCAGTGTGATTATAGCTTGGATTAGATTAAGATAAACTAAAATATCTGCTTGAAGTCAGAGCTCTGAATGAACATTTTCCTTTTAACACATCTGAACAAAGAGCTGAAAACACGAGCTAAAAGCTAAAAGGAGCAGAATATTAGTTAAAAGCTAAAAGAAGAAGAAAACAAGATAAAGAAACAGAATACTAGTTGAAAGCTAAAACAACTGAAATAATAGCTAAAAGGTAAAAGAAGAAAACTAGCTAAAAGAAACAGAGTACTAGCTAAAAGCTAAAATAAAAAGAGAAGTAGCTAAAAACTAAAAGTAGGTAAATGGTAGGTAAAGGTAGCTGAAGCAGATTTGAAGGAACCGAGGAGATCTCCATGTGTTTCTATGGGGAAAATGTTTTATAAAGTCAAATTTTTTTGAAAAGTAGAAAAGTTACAAACCAAAAGCCGTAGCGCTCATCTCCTCCATCAGCCGAACGTTTTGTTGTATGAACGGCTAAAATAGCACAAAGTCTGCAGAAGTGGTTAGATGACAAAAAAACAAAAACAGGAGAACAGTTTAATAAACGCTGACTCAGCTTTAACAGTTCAGCTGAGATTGATCCCTTGTTCACATAATCTGCAGGTTATTTAAATCCCGACAGTGAAGATTAATCAGTAAATATTCTCCCCACAGCAGCTCTGCTGCATTTATCTTATCCACCGTAATGAAAACAAATGAATGTTCGTTACACTAATGGAGGAAAAGTTCAGACTAATTGCTGAAAATGTTTCTTTTTTTTTTTTTTTAAATATTGAATTTTCCTTCGACCCCGAGGGCCTGACGCTGCTGCAGAAACACGGTTTTGTTTCCTCTTTATTGCATCAAACGCTTTCTTCCCGTCTGGGTTTTCGGAGCTCGAGTTCTGCCCAGCGAGTCTCAGAGCGAAGAATCGTTCCTGAATGGGCGTTTGTATCATTTAAGGAGAATAGTTCTTTACGTGTAATTTGTCTCCTGGATTCGGAGCTTTAAAGGAAAGACGGGAAAACGCCGTAAAGCTTCTGACGTGGCCTGAAAGCGACCCGAAGCCGTTGGCGCCGTCCCTCCCCCACCGGCGGTGTTTCCTGCAGCCTCATCAGGACGCGGCGGTCTGTCGCTGCGGATAAAAGTCAGGCTTATCAGCCGGCGAATCCACGCCTGATTCAGTCTGAAAACAGGCAGACAGGAGGGAGGAGACGGACGCTGGTGACCGGGACGGACGGGAAGAGAACCAAAAAAAACAAAAAAAGAAAAGAAACAAGATAACTGTTGTTAGCTCAGTTTATGAGCTGAATGAAAAAAGATTTGGCCTGATAGGATCCAAAACGTGTTGTCGTCACATAAACCACTTCCTACTCCGCATTTGTGACCCGAGCTGGCAAAAAGAGGGATTTTTTTATTAACACGTCGTTATTAATTTCAAATTCTTCGTCTCTAAAGCTTCCAAACGAGACGCAGCTTGTTGAAATTTGGCGATTTTATCACCCGGCAAAAAGTTGGTTTTGTTCACGGGAGGGCAGGTTTGAAAATCCCAGAGCTTCACGATGACACCAAGCATTATACGAAGGGATTTCATGGCAGCCGGCAGAGAAATATGGTCCATTTTTAAAAAATAAGATAAAATTGAAAGGGTTAGGATGAAAAGGGTTATTTCTGAAGACGTACCTGTTATTTAAAGGTAATTTAAAGGTGGATTAGGAGGAGCGTATGTTGGTTTAGTTACTTGGATTTGTAGATGGCTCATTTTCACTCAAAAATCAGTAAGTTTCTGGTGTTTTCACTGTTATTTGGACAAGATGTTAGGGGCTGAGATGCTGAAACACCTGAAGAGTTGTGAGTCATCTGATGACAGAAAAGAAAGAGAAGAGAAGAAAACAGAAAATAACGGTTTCACCACCAAAACGATGCAACTCTGACTTTTATTGGGCTGGAACCGCAGATCGCCCGCTGCCTTGGACGCCAGAGTTTCAAACAGAGATCCTGTTCGCTCTGTTAGCTCACAGAGTACACGATGGGATGACTCTCAGCTACTACCACACCAAATTTTAGCTCAATAGCTGTAAAACAGACTAAGATGTAGCCACTGCTGACTGATAGGCAAGCAAACAGACACATGATCGCCTGCCGCCATGAAAGGCAGGTGATAATTAGCATTTCGTTACTAAACGGTTACTAAAACAAAACCAACATCTGAAACGGTTAAAATCAGTGTTTCTGTCTTTCACAGTGTAAACATTTGCACTAAAGCTATTCTGGATTTGAATTCGGCTGATATCATAAATCAGACGAACCCTTCGCCTCTTTTGTTGATATTTCACAGTTAAATTCTCTGCGCTCACAGAATCCACGGGAACACGCTCTCGGGTAGAGGAGGAAACGGGGCTGAGGCGACAGCAGGAGTCATTTGTATTCAAATCCAGAGCTAATACATCAATAAGTCTATTTCATGGGCAAAGTTCCCTGTGTGCGGAGGAGACATGCTCCACTGCGGCGCTGCTTCGGCTGCTTCGGCTGCTGCTCGAAAAACCCACTTTCCTCTCTGATTATTTGAGCGACTTGTAAAAGCTGAAAGGTCCTTTTAGTCCGTCTGATAATCAGTTATTTAGAGTGTCAGAGCTCTGCAGCGTCGATTCGGCTGAACAAAGGGGTGTTTTAGTAAACTGCGTCCTGTGTGTTTTTGGAAATAATAGAGTTTGACAAGACTGCAGTGAGACGGTTAAAAAAAAAAAAAGGCATCCGAGAGGAGCCCGGCTGTTGCAGATGCTCGTCTCCCTCTGTCTGACACAGAGGCCTGAGGGGTTTGTTTCCTCCGCTGTTTGATTTGCACCGAGGGGAGATCTTGTTTGTTCTCCTCAATGCAGCATTTATGGTTTAGGATTCTCCTCACGACCTTCCGCTGCTCCTGAGCAGCAAGCTATCCATCTCCCCCGAGCGAGCGGGGGGGGAATATATATATATATTTATAAAAAATAAAAAACAAGAGGAAAAAGAACAGTGCTGCTGATCTGCCGGCCACAGGGACCTGCAGCTTTTTATCCTCTCAGTAAACTGAAGGAAGCAGCTTACACCTCTTCTTCCCCAGACCTGGTCGATACCAACATTTAGGCTTTTTTTTATTTTCTTATATGAGGCAGTTTGCTCTAATGAGGAATAAATACAGCTATGGCAGCCATTAATGCTGTCAGAGCTCCACCTGGTGGTATTACAGGAGCATTTTTGCTTCATGCTTTACTCGATCATGTGTTCATCCAGCTGTTACTTTTCCTGCGCTGTAATAACCGACTCTTTCCTGTCTGTTTTTATCTCTCTCCTCTCTCCTTAACCCTAATTTTACCTCCAATTTTCATTTTTCTTCTCCGTTTTACGCCACCCCTGCACCTCTCCTCCCTCCTTCCTCCGTAGGTCGTTATCGGGTCGAATTGTGGGAGGAGTGTGGTGGTTCTTCACCCTCATCATCATCTCGTCCTACACGGCCAACCTGGCTGCGTTCCTCACCGTGGAGAGGATGGTTTCCCCCATCGAGAGCGCCGAGGACCTGGCCAAGCAGACCGACATCGCCTACGGCACCTTGGACTCTGGTTCGACCAAAGAGTTCTTCCGGGTGAGTTTGGTGTTACTGGGGGTTAAAGATCCGCTCCAGGAAAGGTAGGGAACCCGAGCGGTCTTTACATATTTAACACAATCAGGAAAAACGGCTTAATTTGTGGTTTTGTTAACATTTAAAGCGTTAGGGTCGAGGTCCCCACTGAGGGCCTGGAATCATCTCCAGAAATCAAATAAAACTAAAAAAATCATTCATACTTGCATGTTTTTACTGTAAATGTTAGAAAAGATCAAAAATTATGAGTTAATCTGTTTGTGTCGTCATTATACCTTTTTATTTATTTACTGTTTTAGCAAAGTTTGTGCAGCTTAGGGTCCCAAGTCTTTGTTACTTTTGGGGTCAGAAGCTTTTGGGAACATTTCTTTTAGCAGGACTTCAAGGGAAACCTGCGACCTAAAAGTTGTCTTCATGTTTTAAGAAACGGATTGGGCGGTTTTATTTTGTGCCACGTGCAAATCCCAATGTTTGGGCGAGAGAATCAGAGTCAGGGTTTTATCCTGAGTCGAGTGAAGTGAGGTGATAAAATTATTCTGGTTCCCAAAGTCAGAGTCAGGAAACACCGAATGAGGGGTCCTAAGAAGATCCATAAAAATCAAATTAACTTTAATTTTTGTAGCAGAATCGTAGAATCTTTGGGGGAAAGGTTTGGTACAGGGTTAGGGTCAGGGTAAAACCTGATTAATGAAGCAAACTGGCCTTTATAGAAACATTTTTACTAAATGTTTTTCAGAGATACGTGCTGCAGATTAAAATATCCTGTTTTCTGTCGGGATGAAGCACGAGACCCGAAGCCTCATTGGCAGCACTTTCCCATAAATACCTGCTGTGTAATAAAGTTTTAGCCTGTTTGGATAAACAATAAACTGTAAAGTTATCTGCTAATACATTTGGGCTTTGTAGGCAAACTGAACCCAAGATTCGTTCTAACTGAATTTGGTGGGAGTGGGATTAATACGATCTCTGTTGAGATAAAACCCAAATTAAGTTGCTTCTTGTCTTTTTCTTTGTGATTAAAAACGATGAAGGAAGACAACTAATCTCAGGAAAAGTCTCATTTCTTTATTTTCCTTCTTCTAAGCAGTCAGACTTTCTTGTAATCTTTTAAAGTGGTCTCGATCAATAGTTCTCTGAAGGTCTTTTTAAAGTTTTTCTGTAAACTTCGGCGTCTTTTTCACCCGTTTTCTGTCCAGTCATCGTACATAAACACCACTAATGTAATGCGCAGCGTGTTTAAAACAAAGGAAAGTGATCAGGAGAGGGACAAAATAACTGTCTGCAGCAGATGAAATGTCACGACTATAAGAAACTTCAAAATAAATCCTGACACAGGACCTGAGAAATGTGTCGTTCTTCAGCTGATAATTGACTGAATCACCTTATTGGTGCCAAAAAAACCACAGTTTTGTCTGTCAAACCGTGTTATTGTTGGTATTTTACATAAATTCAAACTGTGTGGTGGTGACAGAGAGCTCAATGGTCCGATTTAAAATGGGTTCTTCTAAGTTGTTGTGCTGGAAAGACCTTCAGAAATCAATTCCTCCAGGATTTCACAGGGCATTTTCTAAAAGTTGCGATTTTTTTTTTTAAAACTAAAATCAATAAAAAACCATAACTTTTAATATATAAACCAAAAATATTTCCTAGTTTTGTAAGATAATTACCAACAAAAGGTGCTTTATTTGAGAACTTTGATAGCTTCTAAACTGACATTCATGAGCATTTCTGGATTGTCCCTGGTCTGCAGCTCTCCTCACATGTTTTGCAGACACAAAGTGTTTGTCGATGCGTTTATGTTCCATGATTACACTG
>NC_051442.1:3466774-3470761 GCF_001649575.2 Kryptolebias marmoratus
TGAAGCATTAGTGCACATTTTGGCTTCGGTCGCTGCTCCTGCACGCTCCCGGCATTCTGATGTTAACAGGAAGTGACGTCACGTGTCTTCTTTGTGAGTTATTTGGGGTTATTTTGTATTCCACACTACACAAACCCACAAAGAAGAGACTAGACCGCAGAAACGGTGGTGAATCACTTTAGAAACAATAAATATTGGGTTAAAGTTGCAGTGTTTTGGGCAAAGTTGCAAAAAGTTGTGATTTCATGGGGTTTGCTTGGTTTTGCGTTAATAGTTGCGATCGCGACATCGCGAAATCCTGGAGGGTCACTTTAAAAGATTACAAGAAAGTCTAGCTGCTCAGAAGCTAAACCTAAAGAACTGAGACTTTTGTGCAGAGATGTAGCTTTAAAATCCAAGACAAATAAAATCGAAACGGTTGACGTGACTGAACCCTCCTCTGCCATCGTGGTAAGACCTTCAGAGCGGAGGTGACGGCTGAGGTCGGACCGCTGCAGGACGGTTAGCAGCTCCGCCAAGCTTACTGTGAAACGCTCTGAAAAGTCTTGCATGTGGACGTGTTTTCTCCGTCTCTCACACCCCATCAAACCCAACAGCGGTCCAAGATCGCCGTCTACGAGAAGATGTGGGGCTACATGAAGTCCGCCGAGCCCACGGTCTTCACCAAGACCACGGCAGAAGGGGTGGCGCGGGTCCGCAAGTCCAAAGGGAAATACGCCTTCCTGTTGGAGTCCACTATGAATGAGTACACAGAGCAGCGCAAGCCCTGCGACACAATGAAAGTCGGAGGCAACTTGGACTCCAAAGGCTACGGAGTAGCCACGCCCAAGGGTTCACAGTTAAGGTGGGTGGAATAGTGTAACAATATGTTCTACGTGTTGTTATGGTATTCCACCTTCCCTGGTGTGCCGCCTTTCTATCTCTGTCTTTACTTACTGCTCGATGTGTGTGTGTGTGTGTGTGTGGGGGGGGGGGGGGGGGTTGTGTTTGTTTCAGGGCAGCTTTTAGACATCTGTATTTGTTGCATGCGTGTGGCGCTGCGCTGTGGTTTCTGTCTCATTTTATTCCCCCTTACAGCTCTTCACACGAAGGTAAATCCCTGAGCTTGTGCTTGCTGTTTGAATGGGCATGCTGCAAGCTTCTGGTAAACGTCACGCATCTGAAAACGTAACGTAGCCTGCATTTTATGAGTTTGAGACATTTAGCTTAGTGTTTTGTATTTGTAGTCGAGTTTCGGGAGCCGTTTGAACGCCCAGCCCTTGGTGACTGTCACCGTCTCTTGTGGAATTTACAGACTGCGGGGAAGTCGCAGGTTAAACGCCGCGCCCTCATCGGTCAAACCCCTGATCAGAACGGATGAACGCACTGAAGGCAGAGTTGGACGTATGTGGGCGCTGCTTTGAAACGACTTAGGTGTGAGAACATCATCGCACGATAAGAGGAGCGGCTTTCTGTGAAGGCTCGAGGCAACAATAAATTTAGACCATTACCGTCATCGATCACATGTATTCAGATGTTAGGAAAAACCCAACTGCTGGTTTTATTCCAATAAATCTTCCCTGTTAGCAGTTTTCTGTAAATTCCTGTCCCGTCGAAGGCTGGTGCCAGTTTCCAGGCGCTGCTTTGACCCGAAGGAGTCCCTGGCAGATCACGGTGCTCCTCTCCTCCACATCTTCACCTTCTTGTTTTTGTTTTTTTTTCTTTGGCGTCGGGTAGGGTGGGGGGGGATCACCGTTTTCTGTCAGCGAGGAAACCCACCAGCAGCAGGCTGTAAATTCACACGGCTCCACCTTTAAACTGAAATATCAGCTGTGTCACTTTGTGTCTTTGAATCCACTCCCATTTGCTAAATGTTTTTTGGTTTGTTTATATATTGATGCAAGTAAATTTAAAAAAAAAAAAAAAGATCAAAATGCACATTGAGACAAACCTCTCCTCGTTAGACTCATGCCAGACGTTTATGCTGAAGCCTTCAGGGGGAAAAAACATTACATTATAATGTTTTATTTTAAAAAAAAGGCTTTTATGGGATATTTTTGCCTGTCAGAAGAGCTTAACGCTCATAAATCCTCTGAGCTCGGAGTTGGCTGAGATATGCGACATATATCTGTTAAACAGGCCCGATTTGTTTTTTCTTTTAAGGAGCTGGCATTAGACGCTTTGGGGCTGATGGGGCTGATTGCCAAAATACAAAGTTTTAAATTGGATGATTTGCTTTCTGAAAGTCGTAGCTGCCAACTGCTTTAGGATGTGATGTTTTATTGCAAAGCAAAGTAAATCTGTCAAATTATACATTGAATTGATCAACTTCTTGCTTGTTGAAACCAAATTCACCGAATTCACTCCAAATCTTTTCATTTTATTGTGATCTTAAAGGCACATCAGGCTAATATAGCAAAGATTTTAAAGTGACAAATAACTGAACACAGTTTGGGTCTCAGGGCCGGTTTCTCAGCAGAATCTAAGTATTGAATAAACTCAGGTCTGTGTTGTTAGTTTTATGTGATTTATGTAAGAAAAAGTACTTGTTTAAGTTTAGGAAACCGAATCCATGTTCCTACTTTAAAGAAACGATCCGAATTCATGATGTTTAGGAAACAAGACGACTTTGTTCGGCTTTAAAACCAAACCTGCTTCAGGTTTTAACAGAAGATGGTTTCAGGATTAAATCCACTGTGTCGGCCTTTAGGTGGGACAAGTTGGTCCTAAAATGGACATTTATAAACATCCTGTTTGACGATGGGATTTTCACAGGTTGCAAAGGTTAGCAGGCTTCCATTAAGTCACACGTGTCAAACTCAAGGCCCGCGGGCCAGATCCGGCCCTCTGTAACATTTCATCCGGCCCTCTAGTCTGGAACAGATCCAGTCTCTGATTCTTATTTAGCTTAAAGAAACTGAGCCTAATTAGTGAAGTTTTCTCTGACAGTGACTTAGAAGCCAACAATATATAGTTTTATTTCTATATGATCAGGTTTTTGTCTGTTTTGATGTTAAAAAAATAATTTAAAAGCTGAGTGTGAGGCGTAAGAAATGACAGCTAATGATGTCCTTTTTGAAGTTTGATCTATTTGTCTGTGTTCATTAAAGTCTGTTTGCTCTAAATTCTGTATAATCTGTAACTGGGAAAAGATAATTGATATTTCTATATGAATGATTTGACATAATACATCTAAAACTAATTAATTTCTGTAATTTTTAATAAATACGGATCGTGATTGGCCCTTGGCTCGGACCAAATTTTTAATTTTGGCCCCCTTGCGTCCCTGGGTTTGACACCCCTGGATTAAAGACTCTTAAATTACACATTTAAAGGTAGTTTGTGTTGGAGGGAGAATCTCTGAGCCGCCCATGGAACGTGAGAGGTTTGTGTTTGGTGTGTGTTTGGGTCTTCTGAATGGGATTAACACTTTTCCACCCTTGTCCCTCTCTTACTGCTACTCCTCCCTCCCCCCCCCCTCTCCTCCCTTCTTCTTCCTTCCCTCCCAAATTGGACAGCATACTCACCCCCCCCTCTCACCAAATATGTTTTATCGTTTTCAAGAAGTGCAGTTAACCTGGCAGTGTTAAAACTCAATGAGCAAGGCCTGTTGGACAAATTGAAAAACAAGTGGTGGTACGACAAAGGAGAATGTGGCAGCGGAGGCGGTGGCGAGAAGGTTAGCCGCGATGTCGCTATGCCCATGTGACCTTGATGTGGGTAGAAGAGAAATGTCTGTCGGTAACAGGAGCATCTGCCGGGTCGACCGTTTGGACACTTTCAACCCAAAGAGTACTGTTTGCTGTTGTTTAAAAACAGATCTTGAGCGTGGCTGTTAGCCGAGTAGAAAATGGCGGCAGCCCTGATTTGGTTTGGTGGAGCTGAACTCCATGGTTGTTGAGACAAAGGTCCCGGCAGTATGTGCCCGTTCCCAAAAAAATAAATAAATGATTAAAGCGATGCAGCCGGGGTCCCACGTATATATGTCTGTTCGCTCCCCCCCCCCCC
>NC_051442.1:3470779-3491272 GCF_001649575.2 Kryptolebias marmoratus
CCCCCCTTCAATGAACCCAACCCTGGAATCAGAAATATCAGTCGATGGAGCAAAGAGACATGTAGCTGAAGTGGGGCCCCTTTCTGGCTTCGTCACTTTGTGAAGAGTACTGAGCTGCTCTTTGTTGGGCTTCTTCTGATTGAATAACATAAAATAACATGTCCTATGATGTTATTTATGTTATTTTCCCCACCCCCACCCTTCCCTGTCCCCCATGATTTGAAGAACGCCCGTAAACCTTGCCGTATTGAAACTGAGTGAAGCAGGAGTCTTAGACAAACTGAAAAACAAATGGTGGTACGATAAAGGGGAGTGTGGACCCAAGGACTCTGGAAGTAAGGTCAGTCTCCACCAGCCTGGGAGCCCCCCCCCCCCTCCTCTCTTTGTCTCTGTGCACACTCGTGTCGCGCTGGCAGCACTGTTGTGTTATTACAGCAGGAACAGCCGGTGACATACATGCAGGTAGAGGCTTAACCCGAGGGACATGGCATGACAGAACCGAGGCATGAACACGCAGCAGCTACAGACGAAGGCTCACATGTTAGTCGTCGCCGCAGACAGGTCCCGAGGCATGTTCGGACAGGAAGTTCAGAGGCTTGTTATGCCTTTAGCTTTAGCGGCACACTGAAGACTGATGGACACTGTTGATGCACTGCAGCATAAAGAGACTTAACACGTTTTAAACAACGCAGCATGCACCTTCTACGTTAGCGACCTCTTTTATTTTATCTATTTAATCAGGTCCGTGCAGCGCAGGGCGCACACGCCATCAGCCGCTAACCAGACAACGCATGAGAGGCAGTTGTTTGTGGCAAGAGGTCATGAGCTGAATGTGCCTTGAGGATGTGCCAGAATCATCAGAGGGAGATTAACCGGCGGGCAGAGAGCGAGAGTTCAGGGCTCAGAGACGAGGCGTCGGCTCGAGTAAACGGACGAACCGGAAGGCGAGCGTCAGAGCGGAACGACGAGCAGTTTGTTGGAAACGTGGAGAAAATTACACAAAACGCCAAAACGGATTTTCTCACTTACCTCAGGTTAGCAGGGCGGAGAAACACGAAGGATGAGGCGTAAAGTGACCCGAATATATCTGTGAGTAACAGGAAGTTAGTCATCGACTCACCCAGACGATTCGGCCTGTTTGTCATTAATATCATTGGTTAACATGCAGGGATTAACCAAGGATTAACCAGGGATTAACCAGGGGATAACCCAGGTTTAATCAGGGTCCAACCAGGAGTTAACCAGGGATTAACCAGGGTTTAACTAGAAGATAACTAGGGGATAACCAGGGTCCAACCAGGAGTTAACCAGGTTTAAACAGGGTTTACCCAGAGGATAACCAGGGATTAACCAGGGGATAACCAAGGTTTAATCGGGATAACCAGGGTTTACCCAGAGGATAACCAGGGTTTACCCAGAGGATAACCAGGGATTAACCAGGGGATAACCATTCAATCAGGGGTTAACCAGGGTCCAACCAGGGTTTAAACGGGGGTTTAACCAGGGGTTAACTACAGGTTAACCAACAGATCAGCTGCTTAGAACCAACTTCAGACATTATCAGCCTAATTCAATAAGAAATTTAGATATAAAATAAACAATCAATAGTCTGAATGTTTGAACTTAAAAAAACAACTTTCCACTAATCTGGATAAGAATCTACACTTCCAATTATTTTTGTTTTTAACTTGAATTTATATATTTATATATATATATATATATATATATATATATATATATATATATATATATATATATATATACTTTTTTTTACCCTAAACCAATTTGCTGATACAGCCAAGTTTGTAAAGACCTTTCTGTCCGTAGAGTCAGTGCTAAGCTACTAGAAAACATATTTCTATGGATGTCCCGATCAAGATACTTGTTTTGTCACAGATACCGAGTCTCAATCTGACAACCGAACATCTTAAAGAAGAGAAATTCCAAACAGCGTTCCTAATCCAGAGCTGAAACGTTACTTTAAAGTTAGTTTAAAATCAGTCTATATTTGTGGCACTGGGGGTAAGTGAGAAAATGCTTTTGTAATAAGTTTAACGGACGTGTTTATGGTTTGAGGAGACTTTGTGTTAATGTTGTTAGTTAAACTGACGGCAGCGCAGAGACACGTGGGATCAGTTCAGTGTTTGTGCGTGCATGATGTGAATCTGAAGACTTCTGTCCTTTTTAAACCTGTTTCCTGTACATTTGTTGACGGTGTGTTGCCTCCCTGCTGACTTTCTGTTCCTCTCGCCCCGCCGGCTGCAGGACAAGTCGTCTCAAGCCCTCAGCCTGAGCAACGTGGCGGGGGTCTTCTACATCCTGGTCGGGGGCCTGGGTCTGGCAATGCTGGTGGCCCTCATCGAGTTCTGCTACAAGTCGCGCAACGAGGCCAAGAGAATGAAGGTGGAAGCCCAGTCCCCGTCCCCGTCCCAACACCCCCATTCCCACCAGTCCCACCGCTGCTGCTACCTCTGCCGCTCAGGCAGCCCCCGTCACAGTCCAGAGCCTAGCCAGAGCCAGACCCCCCGGCCCAGCGGCGGCAGCCACAACTTAGCCGAGTTTAGTGAGGTTTTCAATGGTTATGGCAGCGACGGGGAGGCTGATAAGATGTAGATGGGGGTTTTCGTAGACGGTCCACCCAAACCTTTGCTCTCCCTTCACTAGCTCCCTGCACTGAGACTGTAAGTGAACCCGCTCACATCCTGTCCGTGTTAGCTTCGCCGTGTTCAGTGACTGTGGTGACCCGTGGCAAAACGCTTCCCACTCCTCTGTCCTATCCGCTCAGTCTGTGCTCGTGTGACGTCCCAGTCTGCGTTTGAGCTTTCTCCTCAGTGTGACAGGAAGTGATGAAGTTTCCTGCCAGAAACCAAACCTGCGTCGCTCCGAACTCAGAACGGGGTTCTGTGAAAACACAGAAGTGTTTCACTGTCCACACGGAAATGTCCTTTTTAGGAGCTGGGTTTCAGAGTGAGGAGATCTTGGTTTTTTGCAGATGCTGTTTCCTAAACTGTTATCTGAACGAACAGACAAGACTTGAAGCAAAAACATAAAATCTATGGCTTTTATCTCTTAACACTGAATATGTCTTTAAGAGGTGGGAATAATAGTTTTAAACGACCGATACTTAGTAGTAGTTTAGCCTGATGAGATTTAAACATTGGGAGGAAAGGCCTTCCTGTCAGCCTAAAATCATCCATAATGTTGTGAAGTTTGGACTCTCATGACCTCCAGTCAACACGGTCTTGCAGTTTAATGTGACACAGAAAGGAATTCCTTTTTTGCTTTTGAATTTGCCGTCCTTGTCTTGATCTTCTTGTGAGGCTTCAGCTCGTTCGGTGTACAAACTTCCACGGCAGCAGAAAAAAAATCAACATTTCTGCTGTTCTTTATCAACCTTAAAGTTGTCGAACACCACCTGAGAAAAAAGCTGCAAGAACTCTCAAACCAGGGCTGGAAAAGCTTAAAAACCGATCAGTATTTTCTTGTTTCTTGCAGCTTTATTTTCATGGCAGCGCCGCATACAGGCCTGGCATGGTTACTACATCATTCTGGGTCATTTCCTGTTTTGTTTTGTTTTTTGACGCCGTGTTTACGAGGATACTTTTAGGGACGACAAATTTCCGTGTGGACAAGGCCTCAGTGGAAGGACAGCTGTTAGTCTAATTGAAGGATTGTAGTTAAAGTTTCACCCGTTCAGACCCGTTAACTCTGATGAAGACGGCTTTAACCCACAGAGCGTTCTCCGCCGACCCCCTGACACGCTGCGAGAGCCTCAGTTCGGGGGACGTCGCCATCTGAAGTCTGTCGCTCGAATTAAAAAAAAAAAAAGGAGAAATTCACTAAAATAAAAAAACAGTCCGATCGTTCAGGAAGCCGTCTACGATACGTTCGGCCAAACAAACCCTGGAGCTGAGATGACATTTCTGAGTCGGTGCGTCTCTGTGGTTCTGTGTTCCCCGTCAGCTTCAGTCTGTGTAACTGCTGTTCGTTCCGGAGCGGATAAATCTCTCACCTCACAGATGTTCTGACGTTTGCTTTTTGTGCAGATTGGAGTTCCTTCAAAGCTTTGAGTTAGAAGAACCGGATTATCATTAGAAAAGCTGCAGTTTGTCTCTTTTATTAAGTTGTTCGTCATCTGAGTAACATTTCTGCAAATTATTGCCTCTAGTTTATATTATTTCCCCCTGTTTTAAATGTTTTTGTTGTTCTTTTATCAAGTAATCTCTCGCTAGACCTTTAAAGTAATAGTTCAGGTTTCTTGAAGTGAGGTTCTGTGGAAAAGTTAACTCTTTGAATGACCTGTTTGGGAAAATAGTGGTTAATTTCTGACCGGAGGACTTCCTGCAGGAATATCCTCATTTTCCTACCAGAATAAACCGTAAAGTGAAAAAGAGAACGGCACAAAGGTTAAAAAAAGTTTTTTTGAGTTTGGAGTTGCTTTAAGACATCAGGAAGCAGCTCAGATTAGCTGTTAGCTCAACTATTTCTCCAAACTTAGTTGGTTCAAAGAGTTATCTACAGCAGGTAAGATAGTCTTTAACCTTTCTACAAAACATTTAAATAGTTAAAGCTAAAATCGTAGGACTTGTAGTTAATAATGATAATATTCAGGTCATGCTTTTGTTGGCTGGTTCTGGTGGACTGTTTAGTTTAAAATAAGTCGGGTATTTGCAGTAAAGTATTTGCAGTAACTCCAATCTGCAGCAGTTCATCTCTTCTCATCCTAATCGGCTTCAAACCCAAACTTCTCTGTGTGTTTCCCCCTCAGCTAACATTCACAGAAGCCATGAGGAACAAGGCCCGTCTGTCCATCACAGGCAGCGTCGGGGAGAATGGCCGAGTGCTGACACCCGACTGTCCCAAGGCCGTCCACGCCGGGCCCCCCATCCGCCAGAGCTCCGGCCTGGCCCTGGTCTCCTCTGAGCTTCCTTGAAAACCAAAAACCTCTCAAGTGCCTTAATGCAACAACCACGAAAGACGATAAACCGCAGCAACCAGGAAGAAGCGGGCGGGTCTCCTCCGGTGGAACCAGAGGCAGAACGGTCACGTTCTTAGTTTTATTTTTCAAATTAACCCGGAGAGTTCGTTCCTGCAGATCCACCGGAGCGACTCAGCCTTCAGCCGGAGACAAACGGGGCTGGAAAATATCACAAGGTGGGACACACCTGCACATATGACTGTCTGGGAGCTGGAATTGGCAAAAAAAAAAGAAACAAACAATAAAAAAAAGGACAACAATCGAAACTGACAGAGCAGAACCGCCCCGGGGTTTCAGGAAGGGACTCTGGGGACGTTTGCAGCCCAACGCCATGAAGCTACGACGAAAACCATCTGTATTTATAGACACGAAAACTCCACCTGTTGATACTGAATATATGAGCAAACATAGAATACTGTGAAAAATTAGTAAATATGTATATTCTGAGAAAAACGGGAGAAAACTAGCTGTACATAGCAACGACTGTGCTTGCTTTTTAAAACAGATGTACATAGCAGATATTGTAGTGAACAGAAAGTTCTTTTTTTTGTAAAAGGAAGAAAAAAAAAATCATCTTTTAAGATTTTATCCATCGCAATAACAAGGAGGTGGAGTTTAAAGTTCACCTGTATTATAGAAAGTCTAAATGTGAAGGGTATCGACTGCCCAAATATTCTGATACCTGTTGCATTAAAAATGAATAATGAATATAATCAACGATGAATGTTAACTAGCTCCACCCCCAATCCTTAATCCATGATAATCCTCACTGTGCAGACAGAAATCCAGCTTTTTGTTTCCAATCTGTTGGGTTTTTTGTACCGAGAAGTTAAAAAAGAAATAGTCTGTTTTCTGGTTTTAAATCCCGACAGCCGAGGACCATCGATGGGAGCGGGCGGCGGCTGACCCGGGATTAAGGCCAGTCCTTTCTGAATCACTGTGGATCCTCTGAACATGCTGTAGCAGAAATCTCTCCTGGAAACTTCAGGACAATCGAATCAGCGGCGCCGGTTCCTGGTTCGAGTTCGTTTCCACCTTTAAATCGGGTCCAGGTCCTGACGTGTTCCTGTTTCTGGGGGTAAAACCAGCCGAAGTAGTCCAGGGTTCTTGTTTATTTTTGCATCCTTGTCCTGCCGTCCGTCTCTAGACTTGAAGTGTAATATTGCGTCTATTTTCGTTTTAATTGTACATCTTTATTTTGATCTTATTTTTTTTTTTTTAAGTAAAAACAAATTTAAAATTTTGATGAAGTGTGTTGTGTTTGGAGACCTCTGAAAGGTAAGTCCTCACACAAGATGCTTTGTTTCCTTTCAGATCCGTATTTCTGAGGCACTGAATTAGTTAATCATAAAGTCCAAACAAAGATTCATCTTTAGTGGAGCTAAACTAAAACCTAAAGGAGCGCAGACTTCAGTTAAACGGTAATAATCAGAGGTTTTCAGTTTTTATAAAATCTGAGGCATTGCTGCTCTCTAGTGGCTGAAGGTGGAAGGGAAAGACGCCCGACTCGGGTTCAACGTTTTCAGTTTTGAAGTTTAATGTTTAATGTTTAATTCCATGCTGTGTTTCAGAAAGAATACAGATGGTACTTGTGGCTCCGGTGAGAATATCCAGTAGTACAAATCAGATTCACGTTACACATACCGAACAGGAGGAGGAGAAACGAGAGGGGAGGAGATGAGATGAGGAAACCTGAAGGAGTCGGGGGAGTAAAGATGCAGCATGCCTCCACTTCCTGAACGTTTTTTTTTTTTTAAATGTCGTGCTGATGCTAAACTGCAGTGCGTTACAATCAAAGTGTTAGATCCCCGTCCCCCGCTCACATTTTGTCGTTTTTAAAAAGCCGTCACCCAACTCAGCTAAAGCACAATACTTGGTCCGACGAAGGACAAGGTTAGAGATCAGTGATGGTGTTTGTGTCTAAACGGGAAAAACAAAAATACGTGTTAAAGGAGCAAATCTGACCACCGGAAAGGAAACGAGGGCACTTAGTTCTTCCTAAAAAGCTTCGACCCTTTTTTTTAAGCCTTCAGGACGAGATGCCGGTCGTGAACAGAAAAACAAAACAAAATTAAAGTCAAGTTTTATCTTTAAATAAACTCCTGCGTGTGGGAGCGTACTTGGCAACAGATACAGCAAAGTAAAAACCGTAAGAGGACGTGGATTTTTTTGATTTTTGTTTTAAAGGGGAATGAGTCAGAAAAGTGAACCCCCCCCTCCCCCGGAAAATGAGGACCGAGCCGGTCCTCGGAGGACAGAGATGACGTGCATACCGAGGAGGACGGGTGGGACGGGCGGGTGGAGATGGGAGGGTGGAAAACGAAGAGGAGGGCTGGTCTTGTGTTCAGTCTCGCTGGGCTTCGTCCTCCGCGTCCTGCAGCACTTCTTTGTTCTGTTCTTCGCCTGCGACGGAGAGAGAGGAGGTAAAACCCGAGTCGCTGAGGCTGCTGGGATCTCTGTGCCCCGTCAGGAGATCAAAGCGAGACGTTGGCTTTAATCCATGATTTAAATTCAGTTTATTAACCAGAAAAAAACTAAACATTTCTTAAACTGCTCTTTTCCAGATCTCCTTTACTGTTAATAAAAACGTTTGACAGAAAAGCTCAGTTTAAATAAATAAACGGGACTCGCTGGTGTTCCCACACCTCCGAGTTAAAACGGACTTCTCCAGACTTGGATCGATCCGGTAATTCCAGGTGAGTTCTCAGAGTCTAAACAGGACGAATCTTTCCTCGTATTTCCTGACGTTTGAACGCGAGTCGGGCTTTTAGTTTCTGAAAACTCGCCTTAAATTAAAGAACGTCCTGATCGCAGACAGTCACCCGACAAGCTGCTAACAGAAGTGCTGGTGGTCGCATGAAACTAAAACTTATTTGTTTTCTGCTCATTTTAAAAACAAACTGAACTTTAACGAGCGCAGTCACGTCTCGTTACTGCAGATTAAATAAAACATTCTTGTTTTATTTAATCTGTCGCATCTGACTTGGTTTGTGAAGACGGAGAAACTGAAAACCCGGAGGAGAAAACAAAGTTGTGAAGTTTAGATTTGAGCCATTTTACTCAACGGCGTCGTGTTTTCTTTGGGAGAAATTAATTCAGGAAGTTTTAAAACCTCGCGGACACCCAGGAGACAGGAAAAGACAGAAAAAGACGACACTTTATGCTCGCAGGAGAGAAAGTGACAAAGGAAGCGTTCCAGTCAGATAAATCTAACAAGGCTTGGTGCCGGGAGGAGGAGGAGGAGGAGGTGAAGGAGGTGTTGGAGCAGACAGGAGTGAGAGCTGGAGGTGAAGAAGCTCAGACAGAAAGAACGACTTACAAAATACAGTCGTACGACGGAGAGGAGGACAGGAAGAAGACTGTCCTTAAGAATCTGAAGAGGAAGAGTTAAAGGAAAAGATGACGGGATGAGTCGGATCAGGAGAGGTTAGAGGGAAGGAAAGACTTCAGGTTACAGAGACCATCTATGTGATTTTAGGTCTGTTAAAAATTGTGCTGAAAGGCTTCTGACAGCAGGGAATGAGTCACAACGAGTCACAACGAGTGCCCGAAAACAAAAAGCCCAAAATCACGAATATCGCCGCTAACAGTTCTAAATAAAAGGAAGGTTTCTCTCACCGTCTCCCTGAACGTCTGAGGTCCATAGCGTCAAGTTGTCACGTAGCAACTGCATGATAAGCGTGGAGTCCTTATAGCTCTCCTCGCTCAGAGTGTCCAGTTCTGCGATGGCGTTGTCGAATGCTTCCTTCGCCAACCTGTCGACACGGGAGGATGAAAGGTTAACGGCACGCGAGGAGTCCGTTACTTTAACAAAAATCGACCTATTCCTTCAGAAACATGTAAATGTTGAAACAACGGAGATTCTGAACGGACGTGTTTCTGAAGTTGTGGAACTGATAAATAAAAATCAAAGAAAATGACTTTGCGTGAGGAAAATGCAAACCTCTCAGCCCATCTCTCCTCCGGGAGCCCGAGAGGCTGATGTTAGCTAATTAATTAGCCGTCTTATCTTCTTTGAAAGTGAGCCCACAGGAAGCTTTTTAAAAATCGACCGCAGACGTGCTGACTCATTCGCTTCAAGCAGCGCCACCTTAAAAGGAGGAGCAGGTATGGCTCCTTAAATGGAAAAGTTTGCGAGCAGTTTCACCAGACAGCTGACCGACAGCTCCGAGGACTTTCTCCTCAATTATTTATTTTCCAAAGCATCACTGGAGGACAAACGTAGCACAAGAGATGTATTTTATGTTTAAATACTATTATTATTTCTCATGTCCTTTTTGATCACAGATGAGATTTTAACATTTAAATCTTTCTGGAGTTTTGAGCCTAAACAGTTAAAGTTGCTGCATTTTTCCAGCAAAGGATGATCTGTTTCACTTTACTTTAGTGGTTTCTAATCGAAAAGTTGAACCCTGTAAATGAACCCAACAGTGTCAGGTTCTGTTTTTGGGACTTCTACGCTGAACGCACCTGCAGGCGCGGTCCGGTGAGTTGAGGATTTCATAATAGAAAACGGAGAAGTTAAGGGCCAGTCCCAGGCGGATGGGGTGAGTCGGAGGGAGTTCGATCATGGCGATGTCGCTCGCAGCTTTGTAGGCGACCAAGCTGTTCTCGGCCGCCTCCTTCCTGTCGTTGCCCGTGGCGAACTCTGCCAGGTACCTGTGGTAATCTCCCTTCCTGAGCAGGAAACACAAAGGTCACACGGGTCAGCTTCCTCACACCGAGCGACTCGGACGTCCAATAAAAACTCAAAACCTTCAATTTAAAGAGAAATGCCAATAATAAAGTAAAGTGTTTGTCTGCACCTCCATTACTGCTCATGAATGTTCAACTAAAGCCCAAACATCCTGTTCTTAAATTATGCTTCAAGCTTCTCTAAGCACACACTTCATTAAAAAAGAAGAAATTTAAACATGAACGATGGTTTTTAACCATCATACTCGTGTTGAATTGATGTGTGTGACGTGGAAAAGGCATGAAAAACATTAAATATACAACCAGCAGCAGCACAGATACTCATTTACACCAAAAATAAAACATTTTAGTGTCAACCTGCTGTGATTCTTCTTCCTTCTGTTAATCAGAGATGAGAGTAAAAACGTCCTGTCTGAGGTAAAAATGGAGACATTTATCTCCTGAATACCTACATTTTGTAGTAGAAAACCTTAGATTCTCCCGTGGTTGCAGCTAAGATGAGGTGTTTGTCCAGCACATCCAGGATGTCGTTACAGATCGCCTTCAGCTCCTTCTCAACCTGCACAACCACATTATTATTGTTATTATTATTATTATTATTATTATTATTATCTGACATCACTGCAGCTGCACGGTCTGGCTTCAGGTGGCAGCTTTTACCCAACAAACAGATTTTACAGATGTTTCCAAATATAAAGCTGCTGTAAAAAAAAACGATTTCCCAGTTTTCCTCACGGTTATTTGCCACCAACTACTTCTGCGTACTTTGTGTTATTTTAGCCGTTCAGACATCAAAACATTCAGCTCGTTCAGAAGACGGCTGCTAAGACTTCTGGCTTTTGTAACTTTTATACCTTTCAAATTATTTAACATCATTTATGAATATTTTACTCAAAGAAATACACGGAAATCTCTTCTGTTCCTCCAAAAACATCGTTCAGCTCCTGGCTGTTTTTGTCATCTTAAGTTACTTCTAGTTTTAGCTACCATTTAGCTTTTAGCTTTCAGCTCAGCGGTCTGGTTTGTTTTGCTTGCTTCAACATTTAACTCGAGGAGAACAGACTCCTGAGTCTGTAACTGAGGTCACTTTACTTCCCGTGTTTAACGCAGGAGCTAAAGTACCGTTTCTGGGTCGGAACAGAATCGGCTCTCCTGTTTGTGTCCGAGCTGCTCTGAATACAGACAGAGGAGGAAATAAAAACCCGTACGTAGCAGTTTGACCCACAGAGAGCAGCTGAAGAACTGATCGCTGCTAAAGTGCTGCTGATTGCTTCCACTTCAGCTCCGCTGGGAACCAAACCGTTTTACTGCAGCAACAATTGACACGCAGATTTGTTCTATTCACGTCTGCTAAAAAGATTATAAAATGGACCTAAATGGTGCTAAGAGTTGCCCGAGACGCAAACAAACGAGTTAATGACGAGACTAACCGCTTTCCTGTATTCACGGATCATCTTTAGTTTGTCCTCGCCGCCTTTGCTCTCCTCCTTCTGTTCGAGGCTGCTGATTATCCTCCACGAGGCTCTCCTGGCTCCGATCACGTTCTTGTACGCCACCGAGAGAAGGTTCCTCTCCTCCACCGTCAGCTCCACGTCCATGCTGGCCACCTTCTTCATCGACTCCACCATTTCTGAAAGACACGCAAAGATGGCAGTTCTGCAGAAAGAACCCGGGACGACTAGAAGACCCGATCCCCTCTGTGGACCAGCCTGGACCTGGAGTAGATCTAAGGGATCTGCAGGAGGCTGCAGGACCATCAGATCCAGACCAGATACCCTCTGGATTGTGATGAAGATGTTGTGATTAAAATCTGGGTTATTACTGCACTAAATATTGATTTCTGATCTCTTGCTTAGTTAAAGATCAGTATTATGATGTCTAAGAATTAGTAATACTTCGTTTTTTTCATATCCGAGATGTTCTGCAAATAAACGCTCTACATAATCTTTTTTAATGAAGAAATACTGTCAGTAGGTTATACAATGTGACCAGTGTGGGCTAAATGAGCCAAAAGAAGGATTTTCTTTTAATACTAAGTTATTACTTATAAATTCTCCACCTTAAAAGCTTCTAAATGTTCCAGTTTGTTCAAATTTAATCGATGTATCACCTGGCAACCAGCTGGTTTTGTTTACGAGAGAGCCGGTTTGAAAACTGGATTTTTTATTGGTCTGGAGTGGCGTCATCGGGATTTTCCAGCCCCGCAAACTTCACACCCACGCCAGACATTCTACGAAGGGATTTCCGAGCGCTACAGCAGCCATTTTACCCAAACAGTGAAATCAGAGAGGATTTGAAGCACCTGACAGTGTTTTCGGGCTGGGTGTGAACACGTATTTAATGTGTTCACTTTCTCTGAATCCCCGGGTGGCTTTTGTTGTGACTCAGAACAGGTCGAGCCGGACGCATCGCTTTGTCTTAAAGCACGGCGGAGGCTGTGTCATGGTTCGAGTCTCCTTCTGTCGGCCAAATTAAATGAACTTATTAGAATAAAAATGGGACCAGACTTTGACCCACCTGAAAGTCGCCTGTTATGATCTCAAAATAAAAGCTGCCCAGAGAAGAAACGACTCTGGGATTTATTGTAAATTTGACAAAATGTACAAACTGTTGGAACCGTGGAAGTCCTCCCACAGGACACGGCACAGCGCACAACACCACAGACGGAGCGTTAGCTGCTGAAGCCAAAAGCGGCGTGACGGCGAAACCCAATACACAACGGTCACGAGCCGAAGGTGGTGCGGCTTTCGCCACTTCTTCTCCACTCAGACCAGCCGAACGGCTCCGCTGAGCTTTTTACAGCGTTCTCCCAAGTTCACCGAGACGCTGGCGGTTCTTACCGGCAACCGTCGTCACAAACCTCTATCTGCTCGCTTTGAGTCCAACACTGAAGACTTCTCCACAGACTGTAAATAAATGATGGAAGGAGCTGCGGTTGGACCGTAAAATAAAATAATATTTAATATTAAAAGCAGGCAGGTAACCTTTTAGCTGCCCGGCTACAAATCCAATTTAATGAAAACTTTTGTTTTGTTTTGCAGAATTAAAAGGCCACCCGCCGCCTTTTACACTAAGATCAACATGTTGAGCGGCCATTTTGGTCGAACATTTGGAGATTATGAGAGCTGTCACACAACTACCACGTCACATTTTAACTGAATATCTGCCAAAATGACTGTTGTAGCCATTTTCAGGATGGGTAATGTCAGTTAGATGTGGCAGCCATTTTCAATTTGAACTGCCAACAAAAGCTAAATCAGTTGTAGATGTGCATCCAGCGGTTTCAGAGATATTTTGCTAACACCGTCGCTCATTCGCCAGCACTGGGTTGTTTTACATAAACATCAAAATAATCTGAATTAAGCACCGAGGCCTGCAGCCTCAGAGGCTCAAACCAACGAGCAAATGTGAACTACATTTCCCACTGTTCCTCTGTGCGTCCTTCCTTCAGACAGTCGGTGCTGTGAGAACAGCTCATCACGCCGTTCTTACCAAAATTCACACTTGTGGGTTTTTTTTTTTAAACATTTGGGGCCATTTTCCACGAGCGCGAGCAGAAACTGGTCGGGGGTGTTTTCACACGTGCAGCGAAGTCCTGAAGGCGTCTGGAGATCTAAACCAGGGGTGTCCATTCCTGGTCCTCGAGGGCCACTGTCCTGCATGTTTTCCTTGTTTCTGATTCAGAGGTTAAATCACCTCTTCTTGTTCTGCAGAAGCCTGTTAATCACCCATTGATTCAGATCAGGTGTGTTGGAGCAGAGAAACAAGTAAAACCTCCAGGATGGCGGCCCTCCAGGACCAGGATTGGAGACTCCTGGTCTAAACGCTCCACGTCCACCCAACCTGTCTTCCAATGGAACGTCTGAAGGATCAGCAGGTGATGATGCGTCCCGGGAGAAACCGGCGCCCGTCTCCAGCCGTCACTGTGCGAGAGGCGGGGGACATCCTGGACAGGTCTCTGGTCCATCACAGGGACACATGGAGACAAACAACTGTTCACCCTCTCAGTCGCACCTAATTTAAAGTTACCCATGGACCCAACATGGATGTTTTTGGTCTGTGGGAGGAAACCGGAGTACCTGGGTGAGCTCAGGGAGAACATGTAAACTCCACCCAGACAGGCCCCAGGTCGGGAAGGGAACCTGCGACCTTAATGAGAGGCGACAGCTCTAACCGCTGCCCCAACGCGTTTGATGAGTTCGATCATCGCGAAACATCACTGAGGGTAAAGTAAAACTAAAACTGATGATCTTAAAACAGATTTGGTCAAACCTACATGAGGATGACTCTCAGCTACTACCACAACAAACTACGGTAAATTCAGCTGGGTTGTAGCCTGTGGCGGTCATCTTTACTGGACGACCCTCGACTGCTACCACACCAAACTGACCGAGCTGCGGCCGCTTTCATGTTCACTAAGGTGGCAGCCATCTTGAATTAGGTTGATCAGTCGCAGGCAGGCGCCCCAATATTTTGCTAACACAACAGACAATCAATACGCCTAACCTAAAACCAGTAGTGGCGTGATTTATGGGCCTAAATCTCATATTTAGTTAAGTTTTTTCATCACGTAACGAGGAAAACTAGGAAATCTAATAAAATACTTGTAATTCCAGTTTATAAATAAGTTGATTAAAGCTGAATTAAAGCTGAATTAAAGCTGAATTATAAACTTGCAGTTCTTTTTATTCATATTTCTGTGTATGGAGAATTAACACCAAGGTGAAAATAGCCCTTTAAATGTTTCATTAAAGTTTAAATTGACCTGGTTGGGGGTTATTTAAAAGCAGCTATCTTTCAAGCAGGTTTTATCTGGTAAGGAACAGATCAAATTTAATGCGGTTATTTAAATAAAAGCATCATTTTCTCTTGTATTTAGCAGAATTAACTCAACGGTCAGTCTTGATTGTTGAAGCCGGTTATAACGCTGCTTGTTGGATAAAATAGGTCCTTTCTGTGGGAGTTGATTTTAAGCGAAAGTCATGATTCTGGCTGTGACAGATGTGTTTTTGAATGGAGAGGAGAGGAGAGGAGGATGGGTGGGTGTGTGTGTGTGTGTGTGTGGGAGGGGGGCGGCATGTCGGAGCTGAAGAAAGGCTAACCAGCTAGTTAGCAACCTGGACAAGAAGCTAACCGAGGCTAACGGCTTTAGCGCGGCGCTAGCGCGAATGATCGCCCGGACGGTGTGGCACGCGGCCCCGGGGGCAGGCGTTCAGCAAGCGGGGAGCGGGAATTACTGACGCTAACTGAAGCTTTCTTTTTGTTTGTTTGTTTTAATGAGCTGAGAAAACCTCCGCCATTTTGTCTCCTCTCACCCAGTCGATCCATGTGAACGCTTCACCTGCGCCGCCACCCCTCCTCCTCCTCCTCCCTCCTGCCCGCGAGCCGCGCAGGGAGACGGAGACGGGCGGCCGAAGCACTCCGAAGTGACCGTTAGCCGTGTCCGCAGCCTTACCGTCATATCTCTCCGCCTGCTCGGCCAGCTTCGCCTGGTACACTAAGTTCTCTCGCTCTTCCATGGCGCGCAGGTGCTGGGGCTCGTCTTAGCGTCCCGGGTGGTGGTGGTGGGTGGGGGGAAAAAAAGGGGAGAATCGTCGGCGAGTCCTGGTGGTGGATCAGCAACAGCGCCGCCGCTCCGCCGAGTGAGCCGAAGAGCTGCCGGTAGCAGTGGCGTAAAGATGGCGCCGCTGCTCCATCCGGGAACTCCACCACGCAGCATCTCCGCCTACACCCTGCTGCACCAAAAATCCCACAAAAAACCCCTCAAAACCTCATTTAAACCCGGAAAAAAAAATCACTTTTAACCAAAACACATCACGTTTACCTGATTTTAATCCTCCGCTAACAACTTTACTGTTCTCACAGACAACATAAAGTACAAAACATTTATTTTACCTCCTAATAAAACATAAAATTAAAGATTCTCATTGAAAATTATTAAATCAAACATGCAGAAAGGTTACGATGAACTAAGTCCGGCGGTGCAGTTTAAAGGAGTTCACTCCAGTGGTTTTCCAGATATGTCCATATGAGATTCTAAAATGCAGGTACGCACTCAATGTAAACAAAACTTGTTTCCTTCTGAATAACATGAGAGTAAAAACATCCAACCTGTTGGACTTCTCCATCCAAAACGCCTCATCTACAGATGTCATCATTTGCCCTTTTTTTAAAATCTTTTTGCCCGTTTCCATAGGTAAACAGATGCACGTTTTTCCTTACAGATTTAATTTAGGAAACACAATACGAGAAACTTAATGTGCATGTTTTGTTTCTTACTTTAATTTTTTTTTCTTACCAGTCATCTTGACTTTTCAAAGAGTACCTTTAACTCTACATAAAGCAATCTAATACGGAATTTAAAGCCATTTTGAATTAAAAACAATAATTTGAAGGGTTTCTTTTTAACTTTGTTGCTCTGGAATCAAATTGCAAAGAAACTAAACCACAAATTAGAACCGTATTCACTATATAACCGTTTCAAATTCATTAAACAACTTCACCCTAATGTGACAAATTTAAACCTTATTGTTTTTGGATTAATGAGGTTTTTCTGTGTTGTAAAGGCGATAAAGTACAAATCAGGACTTTTAAACAAACAAAAAAAACAATCACTTCTTCTCTGTGACACGTGGCAAAGAAGCAAAATCTGTAAAACGTTTAATTTAAATAAAATCATTGTCAATATTTGGAAATTTAAACCAATTACTAATTCTACTTTCTAAAATTTAAAATTCCTAAAATGATGTTTTAACCAAAATAAAACAGATCTGTCACATTATTTTGGCTTTAAGATATTTGCACCAAACTTAAACCAAAGAGTTTAAAAATGTATATATTTTGTGCTAATTTGACTTTATTTTTTTTTTACACAGAAGCTGAACATAAAAGAATAACTTCTGGAATACAGGCGTAAAAATATTGCATATTTTTATTAATACAGTAGGTGCAGAACTGTACAGACTGTGTGGCTCAAAAGTCTTAATATGGTAATAAAACATGGCGTTAATGTAGTGTACAAAAATACTTTTCTTAACTTTTGAGTCTCCATAACAAACAGAAAACGTTACAGTTTCACAAAAAAAATGTAAACTCAAGATATTTTGGCGCACAGAAGCAGGAATATGAGCCGCTTTGTGGATCCGAGGCCCGATTTATTTTTAAATCAGAACAAATCCACCGGAAACCAAACGGGTACAACAAAACGTCTGCCCCCCAAAAGACGTAAAGATAAAAACATTTATATCCAAGAACTTCCCTCTACGTGACTTTAAACGCATCTGAGCTTCCGAAGGAATTACATTTTTAATGTTTAATCTGGATTTAAAAGACAAATTTATTCAGGTTTTCTTTGATTTAAATCAGTTTTAAAAAGCAGACAGTTTGGGAGGACACTCGGTGGGGATCAGTAACAGAAAAAAAACAACAAATTTACTCCCTTGTTTTGCTTTTTTCAGCTAATTAAGTCATTAATAAAAATAAAACAAAAATCACAGCAGATTTATTTTGCCGACTAGAAGTTAAATCAGGCTGGATTTCACCGTAACAGCTTTAAAAAGTCACAAAGAAATCAAGCATCCCAAATGAGAAAAGCCTCGTTTTTAACAATTAAAAATAATTAAATTCAAGCTGCTAACTTACACAAGGGTTCAAAAATGTAGGATTTGTTTTTAATCTTTAGTATCCAGCAACACAGAAAACAGAAAAACAACAATAAATCTCATTTATGCTCCAAGAAATAATTCAAGTTTGTTTTTGTTTAAAAAGAAAAAACAAAAAAACTAAATTAACATTTTCTTTTTGTTCCATCAGCTCCTTTGACATCTCCTGGTGTCGCGTTTTATTCTTTAAAAAGCAGCAATTTAAAAGGAATAAAAACACATTTTTGTCAGTTTTCTGGCTTTCGAAAAAAAGAAAAACAGTTTTTAACACTCCTGTTCAGCTCAGCCGTATGTCTGAGAAAACGTCGATTTGATCATTTCGCTCAGAGAAACGCCACAGGTTCGAGACTCGTCCATCGACGTGGAACCAATAAGTTCCCTCCTGAGAACGACAACCGAGTATGACAGGAATGGAAGAGGCCGCAGCGTTGCTTCGACACCTCTCCGGGTGAAGAAACCGATAAAAACGACTGAAAACTGATAAGAACAGAAACCGGTTCAGTTCTGAGGGCGTCTAAAGAGACCTTTAACTTCAAATTAAACCGGGTCTACGACGGTTTTCCACTTTGAAACGATTCCCTGCAGGACTGAGCCGGAGGAAGTTCCTGAACCTTCCGGTTTTTGTTCCGTTTTTTAAATAAAATTGTAGCCGGGGGTTTTGGGGGAACTTTTACAGGATAAACTACAGAATAAACCTTTCCTCGAAGCAGCCTGAGGGTGATTTATTCCTCCCATTGATATGTTAGAACTAGAAACAGAACCAGGAAGTTGAAGCCACAACAGATAAGCGCCCCCTGGTGGCTGGTTCCACTATAGCTTTTTAAGCCCCGCCCCTCCATGGAAACGAATGACAAACAATTATTTTTTTTAAGGCATTATTTTTTGTTGATTTACCCTTCATGATATATGTTAAAAACCTAAAATAAAAAGTAGTCATGTTAGACTGTGATTGACAGCCTGTCAGCGAGTTGGGAAGGTGTGGAGGCGAGAATTTTTAAAATCTTTTTAAACTCGTTTTATGTTGGCCTGGACACAGGAAGCTTCTCAGAAACTATAAACACAGCAGCTTATTACACGGCTGACTGGCATCACTTTGATCCCAAGAAACCAAAACAAACATGGAGCCGTGTTTACTGTTTTTTTTCCACATCCGCCTCGCCCGACCCTGACCTGTTAATAACTGTGAGGAAAACGGAAACGACATAAAACCCGTTTTTTTGGGAGAATCTTTAGCCAAATTCAGCGTATTGATTTTTCAAAGTTTTGTTATAACGTGTACCTAAAGAATAAAAAGAATATATAAACAAAAGGGGAAAATAATATTTGTTTAAAAGGAATAACAGTAGTGATACGAGGCCTAAAAATAGATTTGTTTTACCGTTTCTCTGGTAAAACCCGTACTGCAGCATTAAACGGGAGGAATGTTGAGAAGTTATTTACAGGTTGTGTTACGGCATGCCTCTTTAAACCTTAAAATAAGTTTATTTAAGCCACTTCGACTTGATTCTCCGAATACTGTTTTGACTTTTTGTCTCAACATAAAAAAAGTCCTAATTGAGCATTGATGGAAAACTGACCTCATGAGGAATTAAATGTTTCTACGGAGATTTAAGGACCACAACTGGAATGTTTTTGCACTCTTACTGTATACAGTCATGTTTGGCACCTTAAAAACAAAATTAAAGAAATACTAGAGATTAACTTTGGTCAACTGTCAAATAGGGTCCAGATGACATTTTAGTTTTTAAAGTTATGTGCCGTCTATATAAGGGGCATTTTACAAACTTTTCAAATTCTCTGGTTATAATTAGATTTTTCTTCTAATACTTAAATATATTTGGTCTTATGGATCAGAGAAGACGGGGACAGTAAAGCTGAGCTCACCCGCCACCATCATTTCCAATTTCTAAGCTTTTCAAAATAAAGTACGACGGCAGAAAGACGCCAGGACCGAGTCGTTAGTCTTTTCCTTTCCTTTGGGACGGGATGGGTCAGCAAAGGGTGTTGAGTCAAAAAACACAACACCCTGTGGTTTTTGTTGGTTTAACAACAAAAAAACCCACTATTTTTTCAATATTACTCGTTTTAACCAGACTTTAAATATTCAAAGATCACTGCCCATGCCTAAACCTGACTAGTAATTCTGTAAATCGTTCAACGCTCTTATGGAATAACAGAAAATTATTTGCCCGTTTCTATTTTAGGCTTTAGATTTGAAGATTTTCTGAATAATGTGCATAAAAGAAAACATTTGAGCAAAAAGACAACTTAAAAATGGAGCAAAATCCGTCGGAAATTAAGACGACATTCCTTTAAGTTTTGCTGAGTGTTTTTTTTTTTTTTTGTAAGTACATGAAGATGCAATCAAGTTTACAAACTATAGTTAAGACAATCTGATGTTGTGAATTTTATAGGTTTTCAATAATTGCTGTTCAGTTTTCAGACATCTGTGGACGTGATATTTGTCGGGAATGCTGGGAAAACGCTCATTCAGAGCCAGGATGAAGAGGAAAGCCGGACGCGAGTTTAACCAATCCCAGATTTGACCAAAGAAATGTGCCGTCATGGTGTGTGATCGCGTCCAAAGCTCCATCAGCTCACTGTGATTCCATGTATGTATTTAACGTTTAAATTTATGCTCTGGTCTGGTTAAAAAACGTCCAAAGGCTCAAATAATCTACATCCAAACTACCAATAATCTGCACCAAACTTTTCTGAGAATTTTGGAAGTTTTCTGTCGACTTAAACACGTCCAAATCTGGCAGAATAAAACACAAAATAAAGTCTCCTCCTTTGGCGTACAAAAAAAAGGCACGTTTAGCTTAAAACAAAAAAGAATTTCCCCTCTATAAATCTTTAAAGCACCTCTTCCATTGAGCCATGAAGCTAACCCCAAGAAGCTGGGAGTGTCGAACAATAAATATTCAATCAGCAACTGATTCATGTGTCTGAGCCGGCTTTAAACATGCCCACAGTGATAATTGGAAAAAAAAAAGCTAATACAGGCAAACCAGGACCAGTTTGACCTCAGTGTAAACTCCAGATATGAGTGACGTCCATTAAAAAAAAACAACAAAGATCATCCGACGCGGTGGGTTCCGGTCGGATCAGAGCCCGAGCCGTTCAGCTCGCGGGGCGGCGAACTGGGCGCTCGGGGGG
>NC_051442.1:3491304-3498583 GCF_001649575.2 Kryptolebias marmoratus
GGGGGGGGGGAGGAGGGGAAATCCGATTCCTTTCAGAACGCGACGGTTGAGCTGAAGGGAAGCGGCACCGACGTCGTGTTTTCCCCTCAGCTTTCGTCGTCGGGTTGCTGCTGCTGCTCCAACAGCCGGACGTGGGTGAAGGGAAAGTGGCCCCGTTTCCCTTTGCACTCGCCCTCCCACTGACCGTTCACGTTGATTTTGGTCACTTTCACGACGTCGCCCACCTGTCAACGACAAAATACAGTCACGACTTCCTGTTTCTGCTCCAAACAGGCCAGTGGAAATAATTAATACAGGCTCAATATCTGATTCAAATTCAGTGAATTTTTACATTTTTATAGTTAGTCTAAATGGGCTTCTTTAGTTGATGTGCTTTTCTTTTGACACAATTTATAAAAAAGCAGGTGTTCCTGCAATTGTACTTTTATTTTGAAAGGATTACTAAGTGTAAACTTCAATCACAGCTGAGCTACAAATGAGCTGAAACTGAATAAATATAAAGATCACCGGCTGGCAGGATTAACAGCAGCACACATTTCTGCACCTGAAACCTTTAGTCCAGAAGAGTTGTTCTTTTTTTAAAATATTAGTGTTTGAAATGCCCTTCCACAGCTCAAACATCCAATTTTATTTTATTTTTCTAATGACATCTTCAGAGAACCAAAAGAAAACTGCAATCAATACATTTCTAATGAGCCGGAGGGTAATCTGCCAAACTTGTAATTAAATTAGAAGTTAGAAAAATACGATGGCTGAAAGGTTCAAACGAGTCGCAAACACATGAACGATGCAAACTCCAAAAAAAAAATCAGCTGCAGAAAAAAAAGAAAAATGCTGCAATCACAGAAAACAGACCGAAGCAAAAACATATGAGCAGCAAAATAAACACAAAGGAAAAATGTCTGCACCTGTCGGCCACCGTAGAGAAACATTTTTGGATTCTGGACAAAAATCCAAACTATCAGATCATAGGAAAAGGAAAAGGAACTGGAATCAGCCCAGAAGAGAGCAGTCTGACTTTCTGTTTATAATGAATCTAATAATGCAGCCTGTTTGTTTTACTGGACTCCAGCCATGATGAACAGATTAACCAATGGACCTCTGTGTGGACATAAAGACGGGTCTGAGTGTCCCGAACCGTCTCCGCTGAAAATAAACTGGTTCAGCGTCAGCGTGTGTTTATAAAGACACTTTGTGTCTCTGCTCACATGAATGACTGAAACTATTCTAATCAGGACAATCTGCGCTGCCTCGGCTCTGACTCAAAACAAAAGGACCCACACAGGCAGAGAGTCTCACAGAGGACAGTGGGACAGGCTTGTAGAAGACAGAGGACAGTGGGACAGCAGGGGTCCTACCTCCAGAGCCAGTGCCGTCTTGTCGTAAGCGTTGGGGACCCTCTTCTGGACGACTCGTGCGAAAACGGGCCCGTTCTGCAGGTTCGGGAGCTGAGTGTTCACCACAGGTTGAGCGTACTGACCCGGGTCCACTGGCGGACCGTCTGTGCTGTCCAGCAGCCTTCCAGATCCCGGAGCCGGAGGACCCAGACCGGGAGAAGTGGGCGAGGCGGGCCGGTACTTCTCCACGTAGGGAACGGGGATCATCCCGACCCGGCCCTCCTGGTTGGAGGCGCTCCACCACTGATCCTCGGGCTTCTCCAGAACCCGCAGGACGTCGCCCACGTGGAAGGGGAGGTCCTCCTCGTCGTTGCCGGGGAAGTCAAAGAGCGCCCGCACAAACTCCGCCTCCTCCGACTGCTGGGGGGCGCCGGGGGGAGCGGAGCTGTTGGACCCTGCGTTTTTCGACTTGTTCACGGGTTCTATGAGCGTGGTGGTGTCCAGATAGTGGATCTTATAGAACTCCAGCAGGGACGGCAACGCATCAAACTCCTGGTCGCCGATCTGAAACCGAGGCGGAGCCAAACCTGGTGGAGACAAGGTGGAACCGTTAGAACGTAGAACTAGAATAAAGCAGAACCACGCCTGCAAAATGCCTTTCAAACATGCCTGAGGATATATGAGCAATTTAAATAATTAGAAGTTTTACACAAAAAACTGGAATAAACTTAAAGGCCCTGAATTCTTGGAAATGCATATTGCCCGCCAACTTTCACACCAGAGTTTTAGATCATCTCCTCTTAACTGTGGTGGCCATCTTGAGCTGGGCTGATTTCAAGGAGAACGTCCAGCGACCAAAGTTTCAATAAAATCCATCCAGGTGTTTGCAAGAAATTTTACTAACAAACAGCAAAGTTTTAAACACAGATGGTTTTTAATTTAAGGATCAGACTCAGCTGCTACCAGACATGATTTTTGCTTAATATCTGCAAAATTAACCGAGTTACTAGTCGAATTTTGTGGCTTCTGGCGGCCATCTTCAGTAAAGTTGATGCCAATGGTTAAAAGTTTCATCAGTGATTCATGAGATATAGTCCCATCAAGTCTTCAAAGCTGTGGCGTTTCCTTCTGTTTCCTGTTTAGCTTCCAAACTGCTCCGGTGCAGGTGATGAGTTCAGCCCCCCCGCCCGTTTCTGTGATTCTAATAAAAAGTCACCTTCAGCCTTATCAATAGGTAACCAACAGGTCGTTAAGGCTCCGAGGAGAACATTTTAATCACATCTGGGGAATCTTGTCACCAAAACAAAGTTGATCAAATCAAAGTTATATTTAGAGTTAAATGTTTTAAATACACAATCAATTCACATTTTCTCAACATTTCTCAGATCAGAGCGAGTGGAACAGGAGACGCTTTATATTGAATAAGTTCAGATAATTTAAGGCTTTTTAGTGAGTTTAACAGCTATTAGCATTAGCTTCGGTTAGCCTGCAGTGGCGGCTCAGGCCGCGGTGCATTACGGTCCATTTACACCGATGTATGTGTGATACTTATATTTAATCCCCGTGAGTCGTTTCTGTGACACTAATAATCTATTTAGTCAATGTTAGAGCTAAAATCCGACTTGGTAGTAGCAGTGAGATTCACATTTTCAAGATCACGCGAAGTCTCGCGATATCTCGCTCAACGTTATTTCGACGGGTTCCAACTTTTAGTGATTTTTTCTCGTCACGGTCCATACCTCTGCCGTGTCGTTTCGTTACTTTTAAGCTTCTGAAACGACGGCGGGGTAGAAAATGGCGGTAAAGCCGTCAGCAGATACGATATGTGACCCGGTACGCTTAGACGAAGAGGGGAAAAAGTGCGCAACAGCCAGCAGAGAGCTGAAAAAAATGGGGGGGGGGGAGATCAGACATTCCTGAAACGCCAATCTGTCCAGTCATGCCCCAGTTGTGACATCGGAACCTGAGCAGTTCCCTTTCAGGCCCCGGACGGGAACAGAACCCACCTGAGAGCCGCCCAGAACACACCCCGAGCTCCCGAAATAAAGAAATAAACGGCGACTAAAAAAGTGAGCCAAAGCAGTTCCGACGCCTGTTTAAAAAATAATAAAAATAAAATAAAATCAGCTTATGTCTTACCTGAACTGGACTGCCGGTTGTTGGTGATGCTGTTGATAATGTAGTGGGACACCCGGGAGTTCTCCGACACTGCCAGCACGTAGTCCCCCGGGCAGCTGGTGGAGTCCCGCACCAGGAACACCCCGTGTCTCTGTCCCTGGAGGAGGGAATCCGCGTCCTGGCGGCTCAGTCGCCCCCAGTACCAGCTGGCTCGGTCTTCGGAGTCAAAATTACCGGCCATGACGGCTGAGGAATCCCGGCCCTTTCTTCCCTTTTAACCGCGACTCATACAAAACTTTGTTTTACCGACTCTCCCGCTTGGAAGTAAACGCAACAACGCCACTTTTTTTTCCCCCTTCAACGGTTACTTTTAGAGGTTTAAGCTAGCGGAGCTACTGCTACACAAACACACAGTTCAGGATAAAGACCACGGTTCTCTGATGATTAATGTTTAATTTAAAAATAATTAAAAAAAGAACTCGAAACTATTGAGCAACAAGCGCCTCCGGGACTGACATGGCGGACCTCGGGAAAAGTTGACCTCATCCACCGGAAGTCCCGGCCACTGGGAGGCGTTCACGCCCCCTAAAAAAAACATGGAAAAAGTCAACCTGCAGCCGAGCAAACAAAATGTAAATAATAAATAAACAAAAACTTAAATAATAAACAAACAAAACAAGATTAGAAAGCAAGAGATTATGTGTAAAAAGAGCTATTATTAATACACAGTGTAGCTGTTTGTTTTAAAAACATTTCGTTGAGAAAAGTATGGAAGCCCGTAAACGCCACTCTGATGGAAAAAAATGCGAAGTCATAACTACGAATTTTTTTAAAAACATATTCTATAAATATGAGATGCTAAGTCGTAATTTTGACATACTAAGCTAAAATATAAATATGAAAGAGATGCTACATCAAAATATAAGATGTTAATTTACATTTTTGGGAAACTAGGTCAAAACTTTTGATAAAATCTTTTATTTTATGGCTTTAAAAATGAATCAAAGTGGCAGAAATAGGAGAAAGAAACACTGATAATAGTTAAAATAAATATATATCTACATATTTGTGTGAAACAAAAATGCCAAAATAATATTTATTTTGTTTGTTTCCATATTATCTTTTCATCTTCCATTTGAAAACTAACTCAACACTTTTATAAGTTAAGAGTGAACTAATTTTAAGTACAGTTTATTACTATAAATCCTCCCAAAACTGGATGATAATAAAAGAAAAGATGAACTTCTGAGATCTTAAAAACAGAACTAAAGAGGGCATAATAAGTATCAGAATAATGTGTTTGTATAAAGACATTTATTAAGAACTAAAATATGATAATAAGAGGTGATCAGTTCCTATTTAAAGTTTCATACAGATGGTTTGTTTACAAACAAACAGCTTTTCTTTAAAAAAAAAAGGATGATTCTGAAAATGCAGCAAAATTGAACTTTATAGTTTTAACTTCTAATTCCAAACTTTCCACGCATTTGTATAAACTATTAACTTCAAAATCCAAATATTTGAGTTGTTTTATTGTACACAATAAAAGAAAATCTCTTTTCTGTAAATAAGAAGTGCTTGGATGATGCAGCAAATAACTTCTGTAAATAAATGATTGTTAAGATTGTTTTCATTAAACCTTTGAGAAATAATTAAATCTGCGTCAGTGTTTTGTTTTTTTTTAATCGTCAGGTAAAACAAACCACGTCTCTGTTGTTTAAAAAGCAGATAAAGCTTCATAAATAAGGTTTAACGAAGCCTTGAAATCTCAAACATGGAACAACCCCACATGGTTCTGGTTTCAGATATATTTCTTTTTGTTACAGCGTGACAAACTGATGTAAATAAAGTTGACTTCCACGCGTGAGAACGCAGCGACAATAAAAACGTGAATTTGTGAAGTTGGTGAAATAATTTGCTTTTCACTTGTTCTGTCAGCAGATGGCAGTACATTTTAAAACAAAAATCAACATATAAAACATCTCTAATGTGTCTTTTTTTCTGTTTGTTGTAACATTAAAACCTTCACACTGAGGCAGACATGTGGAGAAAAATTGACGGCAGCTAAACTAGTTTTCAGTTTGATTTTATCCTGATTTCTGTAAACATTTGTAGGTTCAAGTCATGCAATGAACTTCTTCTGATCACAGACAGCAGGCAGGGCTATTAAACTTTATCTACACTCTTCATCGAACTCAGATCCTCGCGGCGTGCCGAAATGAAGCCGAAACGAACTCTGAAGGAAGTCAGGCGGCACGAATCGGACAACGAGTTACTCAAACTTCTTCAGGTGGTTGTAGAGGGACTGGACGTAGGTGAACACACACATGGGGTCCGGCTTGTCCCCCATCTCCAGCATGTCGTCGACCTCGATCAGACGCAGGCAGTCGGCCTGCTCCCTGAAACACAAACACGTCGGTGTTAGGAGAAGCGTCTGGTCATCACACATGACTATTTTTATTTGTCGACACCATTTTATGAAGGAGATACGACAAGTTAGAAACATCCTACATCCCCCTTTCAGAAGGAAAAAGTCCAACTTCATACGGGCTGAATGGGAGTATCTGAGAAAAACCCTCAAGTTCTAAAGCAGTAACAACAATGGTGGCAGAAAGGAGAGAAAAATGCGCACGTTTTGACACATAATTGGTGTTTGTATTGGAATGATCTGAACAAACACTTCTACATTCCAGGTCATGTGACCTCCCATCCGAGGCGCGAGGGCGGACTCTTCTGCTCGGGGCCGGCGTTAAAGTTTCCAGAAGAGCGAGATCGATTAGGTGCCTCCGTGGAAACGCACAGGAACTTAAAAGGTTTTAAAGTTTACTTAAAGCTGTGGGAACATTTCAGATACCTGGGCGGGTCAGTTTAACCCTTACTCTGCTGTGGTGAAGGCCAGCTCCAGGTTCTGTTTGCGATTTGCCGGATTCAAAGCGCTGTATTCAAACTCCAGCGGGAAGAAAGAGTGGACCAAGGCGCAGAAGGCCATTCCATCGCTCCAGCAGGACGAGAAGTTCTGTATGTCTATGTTCTGGGCGGAAAAATGACACGAAACGACGTGGTTAAACGTTCTTTTTCTTCATTGGAACAACCTCATTCTGCTGCAGAGAGAACAGAAAGTACGGAAATGTGTGTTTGGTTGATTATTTCTTTGCTGGAACAATGATTCTTAGCAATAAATTTTCTTTGGAAAGCCTTTTTATATTTCCCCTTAACTGGAGCCACATTTGTCGGGAAAATGCAGCTGAGCATGGCAAAGTATCTCCCCCAAACAGCTTCTTCTGCACCTGACTCTTGAGCTTCTGATGACCCGGGATGTTGACGGTTCAGCGCCTGGAGCGCCTGTGAGGGTGGAGCCTGCTGCAGCGGCCAGCTGGTGTTGACTGAGCCGTGCTAGCGTCTCCGAACCGACGGCTATGTTCCAGATAACAGGCCGGTGTCGGAGTCAGGCAGGAGACGAGATGAGACCCCGCACGTCCACAGTCTGGGATCGAACTATGTCCTCCAAGAGGACAACGCTCGTCCCCACACAGCTGAGTCCATCAGAAACCGTCTGGACGTGGAGAGGACGGAACGCTCTGAGGAACACCTGGAATCAGCTCGGGCGTTCTGTTTGTTCCGGAGGGACCAACGGGACCAACAGGACCAACAGGACCAACAAGACCAACAAGACCAACAGGACCAACAGGACCAACAAGACCAACAAGACCAACAGGACCAACAAAACCAACAAGACCAACAGGACCAACAAGACCAACAGGACCAACAGGACCAACAAGACCAACAAGACCAACAGGACCAACAGGACCAACAAGACCAACAAG
>NC_051442.1:3501545-3510068 GCF_001649575.2 Kryptolebias marmoratus
GACCAACAAGACCAACAGGACCAACGGGACCAACAGGACCAACAGCACCAACGGGACCAACAGCACCAACAGCACCAACGGGACCAACAGGACCAACAGGACCAACAAGACCAACAGGACCAACAGGACCAACGGGACCAACAGGACCAACAGGACCAACAGGACCAACAGGACCAACAGGATGCCATCCCACAGCACGAGGAGGAAGAGGCGCCGGGCTGTTGTGGCTGCGTGTGGCTCTTCCACATGCTACCAAGGCTGCTGTTTGTTAGATGACTAAATTGTTAAATTGCCAAGATGTTTTGTTTCTTCAGACTTTATTCATCCAGTCCAATCAACAGCATCAAATAGCAGAATAAGCTGTTTGGCAAAGAAGATCTGGCCTCAGCTCTGCTGCTCAACAAACAGACATATTTTCCTGACAAAAATGACTCCAGTTAAAGGGAAAAAGATTTATTCCCATGTGTTGCACCAAAGAAATAATCAGCCTAACACATTTCCTCTTCCCTTTTGTTCCAAGTTTCTATAAATGTAAATGCATTTAGTGTTGAGCTACGACCCAACAGCCGCGTACGCCCCATCGTCTGACCTTGTAGCCGATTGTTTTCGAGCGGCACCACTCCAGGAGTATCTGCTTTATTCCGCTGGCACTGGAAACTCCAAAACTCTGGGAGCGCTTCAGTTTGGGTCTGGAATCCTTGGCCCTGTTTGATGAGCGACACGGACGATTTTAGGTCAAAATCCGTACAAAACGGTAAATGAACTGTAATTACGTTTACTCATCCATTCACACATTCATACACCTGCTGCACCTCTACAGAGCTAACCTGAAGAAGTCATTCATTAAAATGGTTTAAATGCTCTTACTTTACAGGCTCTGAGTTCATTCTTTCGAACAGAGCTCGTTTAGCTTGAGCGCCGTTGGAGCGCGGGAGCGTTTGTGATTTTGTCACATCCTGCTTGAACTCGAACGCCCCGGACTTGTTCGATCTCCGTGTGGAAAAACAAAACGAACCGTTAGGCTGAGTTTTACAGGGAGGAATGGGGTTGGTTTATTTCCGTAGATTTAAGATAGAAACTTACTTGTCCAGTTTGGGCGAGAGTCCGGATTTTATAAATGATTTGGAGGGAAGTAACTTCTCTGTGGAGAAACAATTAAAGAAGTTCAGAAAAAAAATGTGTGGGACAACATAGAGAAAAAGTTGCTTTTAAAGCCGACCTGCAGGTTGAGGAAAGCTCACGCTTCTTTTTAGACTTGGACTGGGTGTCTTTAGGATCGGGGCTGAAACGATCAGATGGAAAAAAACAAATAAATTAAAAAGGAACAAAATATAAACGACCAAGAACTGAAACCCACTCTTGACTTTTCTTTTGGAAGCACACGGTTTGGGGTGGAACTGACTTCGTTTGAAGGGATATTCCCCGGGTTTTACAGCCGGGTCCAGAGATGCTGGAAGAGGCTGGGACTGAGCCGAGTCTGGGTTTGGTTTGCTGACGGCCGACAGGGACCAGTGGGACTTGGGTTCGCTCGGGTCTGAAGAACAAACACGACGGGATTAATTTACAGCCTGTTCTCTAAACTTCAATGAGAAAAGAAAAGGGTTTTAAAACGTCAGCTGCACCTCTGAGCGGATGTTCGGTTTGTTTTGTTGTTGGTGATTCCTGTGTTGGAGGGCTGAGCGCTGAAACCGGGCTCGGATCAGGTTTAGCTGCAGCCGGAGCTTCTGAGCTGGTTTTGGTTACAGCTGTGAGGGGAAGATGGACCAAAGACACGGAGTCCGACTGGTCCTGGGACGTCTGGCAGATCTTCTCCTTTACTGCAGATGTGCCTAAAAGTGGAGACAGGACATAAAAGCTGCTCACTGAGGGAAGAATGACAACATGAGAAACTGGAAGATACTGTCTGAGTAAAATGTCAGGCAGGAAATATCCTTAACGATTTGTATAACTTCTAAACATCAACTCTGGCCCCTACGATAAAATAAAAACACAAGTTACCCAGGTAACATCCAACAAATGCCTCTCCATAATCTTTAATTCTGAAAAGGCTTCATGGTTTCTGACTGACCTCCTATAAATAAATGATCTGCTGCTCTCCGCCCAGACGCTGGGGACTGAGCAGGTCTGGCAGCGAGCAAACTTTCCAAACCGGGTTTAGTTGTCATGGAGGTGACGGGGAGGTGGGGCCGTGGCTCGTCAGCATCTGAAACAGGAAGAATACTGATAAATATGAAGAAAATCTGCTCGTGCTCAGAGAACGTGTTGTGAAGGACTCTCAGCTACCGAAACACCAAATCTTAGGTAAACATCTGAAACTGACTGAGCTGTAGCCATGTTTGTGTTTGCTGAAGCTGACTGATCATGGCGGCCATTCTGTAGATAATACATCCACTGGTTCATGAGATATTTTGCTAACAGACAGACAAACACACGTCGCAGTTCCACGATCATCCACCCGTCATGGCGGCGACCAATAAGATCTTCTCCACTCACCGTATTTTACAGCAGAGTCAGCCGGTTTGAACGGAGCTTCCTTCGGTGCTCTGGCCACCGAGGGAGGACACTGACTAATTGCTGGAGCTTCCGAGTCAGCTTGTGTCATCACAGAGAGGAGAAGGTGTGGTTTGGTCGGAGGGCCTGGTTCTCTTTGGTCTGCAGGAACAAAGACTGAGGTTCAAACACCACTCCTGTTTTACTATCCGAACAATCAGCTTCTAGTATAAGGTCCGAAAGGAGAAGTGAGTTTAAATGAATGAAAAATAGCAGAAATAAAAGCACGTTTTGTTTTTTAGTGACTACTGAGTGGATTTACACAACCGTGATGCGGGTCCCATTAAACCATGGATGACCTTGACAGTTTTAGGAAACAGAACTTTAGCAGAACCCTTGTTGGACTTCACAGCAGAACATAAAGCAGAACATCAGGATGAACTCATGGAAGCTGAACCGGACCGGGAGAGCTGAGGGGTTCCCCCGCTGAGGACTCCTGGTTCGCTTCGGGACTTTGGGCTACATCCAGGTTTTCTGATGCGTTTCCTGAACAAACAAACAAACAAACAAACACGAGCTGGAAGTTTAATCAGGCTGTTAACATGTTAGCATGAAAGCGAAGGAGCCGCTGCTCACCTGCTGGTTTGTGGTTCTTGGCTACATTTCCTCCCTTTGAGTTGGTGCCCTGAACAGCAAAGACATGAAGTAAAACACTGGTGTTTAAAGCTGACCTGAAAAGAGTCAACATGAGTGGAAAGAAAATCATAAAATACGCTTACTGAGGTTCACGAGCATTCAGCAGTTCATCAGTGAGTGGATGAATACCGGTATAGTAAAGTTCAGTTCGTTGGAATTAATCGATCGAACCGGACAGAAAATTCCACTGGAGTTTCACTTTTTGGCTTCCAGAAAGATAAATCTGGATCCTCAGATTTTAATCCATGAGTTCCGATGTGGGAATTACTATCAGAACTCGGGTTCGGACCACTTCAGAGAGAAGCACCGCTCCGACCCTCGTTACCGCCAAAAAAAACAGAACCTTCTACCAACTATTTTTAATTTTAAAAGAAAAGCAAATGCCGTCTCGTGAAAAGTCTTTTACGGCCTTAAAACATACAAACTTTACTTTTCTAGAAAGGAGACAAGTCCGGACTGGAATAGACTTACTTTCTGTTTCTCTCTTTCAGTCCAAACTGGTGCTACATAAATAAACTGAATTAAATTACATTTAAAAAAACTTATAATGGACAATAATATTATGGCAATGCTAAGCTTTAAATGTTCTTTTTTTCTGTGATTAAGTGATAAAACTAAATGTTATTGAAAGGGTAAAAACTATCCAAATATGGACATTTCTCGGCTGATTTTCCTTCATGAAGTTGCATTTTGACCAAACCTAATATCAACTATTAACCACCAACCAGCCTTTTAATCCGTATCATGCTGATATTTTTAAAGAGCGCTTTAGGAACCAAACCTGCAGCCAGCATGTCTGCTCCTGCTCCGCCACTTTTCGTTTAATTGGCAGCAACTGAACCTCTGATGTTCGGCTGTCAGCGCCCTGCGCGGCTAAAATTATTTGGGGTCGTTATTGTTTGTGGTTTACGCAGCTGGATCTTCAGCTGTTAGCGGCCGACAGCTTCTCCTTTTATGACAGCCGTGGCCGACAAACCCTGGTTCCCACTGAGAGCTATTTTAGATGCCTCAGTCTGCGCTCCTCTTACATCCCAATATAACCCCAAATCCGGGCCTACAACCCAGAGTCTGAGGAGGTTCTGGCTTCTTCCTCACTTCTCCAGTCCTCCTCGTGCTCCCCGTCCAGCCGGCCCGTGGTCTCCGTGGTAACGGCTGCATCAGCAGTCCGACTGTCTGACACGTCTAATCCCCACAAACTCCGGCTAACGCTCGCCTCCGCGTCAGCTTGGAAACGCACAAACAAACCGACAAACACTGAATGCATATCGCCCGCCGCCGCCGGAGTCTAAAGCTCCTATAATCCTGAAAAATAACGATGGAGACGAAAACAACGCGTTGTGGATGACTCTCGGCTACGACCACATCAAACTTTAGCTCCTCATGGAGAGGAGAGGTAATCAGCTGAAGTTTCCACCCATTCAGTGGTGGATGAGATGTTTTGCTAACACAGACATGGGCAATAACGGTATCTGCCTTCACCCTGTGGCGGCGGGCGATAAACGTCAATAAGGAGGCCATATTTGAGCTGGGGGGGGGTGTTAATTTGTCACATGTCAGAGTCGAGTGGCTGATCGTTGAGTAAAAACCAGGTGACCTCAGCAGAGAGGAATGTTGGCAGGGTGTGTGTTTCTGCTCGACAGCTGGTTGTCTGTGTGTGTGTGTGTGTGTGTCTGTGTGTGTGTGTGTGCGGTGTGGGGTGATAGTTGACAGGGACGCAGCCCCAATTCAACTTTCCACTGGGAGACCTGACACTCGGGCTGGCTTGGAGGCAAGATTCCTGAGCGATGAGGCGACGGGGCATTTATTTCCGTCCCCGTCTTCAAAGTGTGCGCTGAGCGCCATCTTGGAGCGTCAGCTGACATGACGTTAGGGGAGGCGTGCAGTTTCCTTTGATTGCATCTGTTAATAGCGTGAATGCTGAGTCAGCGTTCCCTCTAACGGTTTCCTGTTTACAGCTTCTTCGGTATACTTTGTCCCGTTTTAGCCATATTTCAAAATGTTTCAGCTCAACCAGGAACTGTTTTTAGACTTTTTAAATGATTTAACTTTATTCATAAAAGATTTATCCAAAGAAATGCAGTAAGATCTTCTTAATTTCTTCAAAACATTGTCTTCTTAAATCTACTTCAGCAAATCTGCTTCGTTTTTGTCTTATGATCCTTTTAGCTTTCAGCTGGGCTTTTGCTAATTTTTAGCTAAGGGCTTTGCTAACTTTAGCTTAGCTATAGTGTTAATTTTTAGCTATCATTTTGCCAATTAAAGCTTTTAGCTATTGTCCTAACTTTAGATTTTAACTACTTTTAGCTTTGTTTTTGCTAACTTAAACTTACCTATAGTTTTGCTAACTTTAGCTCAGCTTTAGTTTTGCTAACTTTAGCTAAGCTATAGTTTTAATAATTGTAACTTTTAGCTACCATTTTGCAAAATAAAGCATTTAGCCATTGTCTTCCCAACTTTAGATTCTACCTACTTTTAGCTTTTAGCTATGGTTTAGCTATTTCCTAGCTTTTAGATATTGTTTTTTTTTAAGTTCAGCTTTTAGCTATGGTTTTGCTAACTTTAGCTTTTAGGTACCATTTTGCTCCCTTTATCTTTCAAATGGTTTGCTAACTTTAGGATTTTATATGGTTTTGCTGATTTTTAACGTTAGTTTTTAGCTGTGGTTTCGCTAACTGTTTCTACCTCCCATTTTGTTATTTTTAGCTCTTTTCAGTTTCTCTTCTCTCAGTTTTAGCTTCTTCCGCTGCCTTCAGCAGTCTTTCGGCGCTCAGATCCTCTCGGCACCAGTTTTTCGGTCCCTGCCTTCGTTCGCGGTGCCGTCGGAGCGGTGAGAGAAGGAGGGAAGCTGTCGGGCTGCAGCTCGGTCCAGAACCACAAACCCAAAAATACTCGTGACCTTTGGAGGACCTGCCGCTGAAAAAAGTGGGTCAGGAGCAGAAGAGTGCTGAGGAAACGGGGGAGATGTGCTGTGAATAAAAAAAATGTGTCATTTAAATAAATCTGATTTAGTGCAGGAGCCTCAGGTTTCAGTCGGGATTAGTCGGCCTCTTCAGGACGGATTTATTCTCTGAGCTGCAAATAACCCTGGAAGTGTTTCGGTATCGAGCCACTCTGTGTTTACATTAACTTGTCCTCCGGTGCTGATGCAAAAAATTAAAAACTGCTCCATCAATTTATCACATCTAGGCTGGATGAATGTAATTCTTTAATATCTGGGTGTCCAAAGATGTCTCTTAAAAGTCTCCAGTTGATCCAAAATGCTGCTCAGATCAGATTTCTCCAGTTTTAGCTTCCTGTCAGATTCACAATAAAATCTTTCTTCTAATATACAAAACTCCCACCAACCGAGCTCCATCTTATATTAAAGATCTTATTGTTCTGTATTTTCCTAACACAGCTCTTTGCTCTCACTGCAGGTTTATTCGTGGTTCCTAGAGGTTCTAAAAGTAAACCAGGAAGCAGTTTTCAGTTCCAGTTCCTGTCCGTGAGGCTGACACCCTGTCTGCTTTTAAGACTTTCCTGTCTGATAAATCCTATAGTTAGGGCTGGTTTGGGTTTCCTGAGCAATCCTATAGTTCTGCTGCTGTAGGCTGAGACTGCTGGAGGACAAACCGTCCACGTCCTCACTCTGTTGCTGTCTGTACGTTCTCAACTGTAATTATTTCTGTCATTAATGTGTTTATTTTGTTTGTTTTTCTACCCGTAGAAGCCACACCTCCTGTCTCTCTGCTGTCCTCTCTAACCCCAGCTGACTAAAGATGGCCGCCCGTCCAGAGCCTGGTTCTGGTTCTGTTGGAGGTTTCTTCCCACTGTCACCAACCTGCTGCTCAGGATGAAGTGAAGACTCATAAATTGACTGAATGTGGTTGTTTTTGTCCCCTTTTGTGTCGTGCCCTGAGACGATTCAACTGAATGAAATTATCACCATTTTTAACCCTTACGACAATTTTTTTAACATTACGTTTTTCAACTCAGTCAGGCAAAATCTGACAGTATATTTTATGACCAGCAGATGGTAAATTGGTTTTATATTAGTGGATGGCTGAATCTGCAGCAAATTTAACTCTTAAATAAAATGTAAATAAACGTATATTTTTTCATATTTTCCAGCCAGAAATGTTAAAGATGAGGACACATTTGGACTGCATGGTTAAATAACTGCAAACAGAGGACACCAGTCATTTAACATGGTGGAAGGTCCAATCACAGGACATAAGGACAGATGAAATTAAGACTGATGGGACAGCTAAGAGTTCAGTTTCTGGGATTTCTGCTCCTCATCAGCTGAACTTACTCAGATTTATTTAGAAATAAAAGCAGGATACTCACATTGACCTCTTGTCTCTTGACCCTCCACGGCGCCGGGCTGCTGCTCCACCCAGCGGACTGACTGTTTTCCGGTCCAACACAGTTGAGGAGGCCCGTCCCGTCCTCGGGGTTCTTGGATTGGCCCGGCTCCTCCGTGCCCTCCTGCTCGGTTTTCCTCTTGGCCCCCGTGAGGCCCTCCACCAGGCGGCCGAGGGCCTCCAGCTTCGCCCGGAGCTGCAGGTTCTCCTCCTGCAGCCGGCTCACCGCCTCGGCCAGCGGCCCGTTGGAGAGGCACAGCTCGTCGAGCCGCTTCTCCACGCGCTGCTTGAAGGCGCTGACGTCCACGTGCACCTCCCTCACAGCAGCTTCCAGGGTGGCCCTGAACTCCACCAGAGCCTCCTGAGCTCCACCTTTAGCTCCATCCATGGTGACCTTCAACACCTCCCGGTTTCAAATCCGATGAAGCTCTGAAACAAAACTCTCAACCTCGATGTTTAACAATCAGTTCAAACTGTCTGCCGATTTTTATTCCCAGCTTCCAGGAAAGTTGAACGAGGAAGGTTCCTCGGCAGAAACTCATGGAGCTCCATGGAGAACTTCCCTCATCGGACGGATTCTGTTTCTCTTTCTTCTAATCTGAGCGGACACACTTGTTATTTATAAGTCATGGAAAAACTCGGTGACATCTTGGAAAAGAGATTAATGTCCCCGCACAGACAGATCAGTTTTCTCATCGCACGTCGGGGTTCGGGAGTTACCAAACCAACCTTTCAGGACAATCCGGACCGAGTGGTAAAACGTGCACCTACTGCTGCTGGACACCCCCACCCCCCCGCCGGCCGCCCAGTGTGTTGTCTGAGCTATGTTTGGCTCCTGAGCTGGGGGGCAACAGCTTCACTTCTGTATTTTGGGACATAAAGGGGGCGGGAAAAGATAAAACGGGAAGGAGGGGCCGGAATTATTCAAATGTTTGGTTCTCCCTCAGCTGCCATTTGAAGCACAGAGTCGATTAATGGGGGGGGGGGGGGG
>NC_051442.1:3510080-3526871 GCF_001649575.2 Kryptolebias marmoratus
GGGGGGGGGGGGGGGGGAGAAAGCCAGAACAGAGCCGAAACTCCTGCTTATAGGAACTACAGGAGACCTTAAATTTAGCCCGTTTCTTTGATTTTGATAGATTCTTTTCAACAATATAATAAAAAGCTGGTCAGGACCAGAGCCAGGTTGTTTTGGGCCAAGAACAGAGTTCTCTTTGGTCAGCACCAAAACGCCGTCCACGCTTCATCATCTGTGACCCGTCCCGGCAAAACGAGGAATTCGTTCAAGTTCTGCATCTCAGCAGCTTCGAAACGAGACGCAGTTTGTTGAAATTTGGTGATTTCTCACCTGACAACAAGCTGGTTTTGTTTACATTTAAAAAAAAAAAAAAATCCTAGAGCTTCACAGTAACATTATACGAAGGGATTTCCCGACGCTATGGCAGCCGGAAGAGAAAAACGATCAGTTTCAAAGGAAGCAAAGTACCGCTAATGGCACTTAATAGTATTTTTTCAGAGTAATGGAAGTCCAAAGCGATCCTGACTGTTTGCGTAAATTAAGTATCTCCATGACAGCGGTGGGGTGAAAGGTCAGTTAGTCCACGGTGAAAACCAACAAACAGTTCAGCTGCTGTCTGCTCTGAGGAGAACTCACCTTTTTATCATCAGATTCTTTGGAGGAAACAGAGATCCAATATGGCGCCACCGTCTGGTGACCTTTCCTCTGACTGTGGACCGTCTCATGGATGGACAGACCGGCGCCATCCAGGGGACAAAGGGTTACTCGGATGTCGAGCTGGAGCGCAACATAGAGGTCACCTGTGGCTTTGAAATCAATACGGATCACCCTTGACCCATGAGGGCGTATAATTAAAAGGATTCAAATTTAAACAGATTATTTCTGGAGCGACACCTGTTAGAAAACTTTGATTTAAAGGTCCCTGGACGGCTCATTTTTACACAAATCTGAATTATGACAAAAAAAAATTTTATTTATTTTTTTTGAACAGCAGCCTGAGGTCCTTCACGGGTCACATTTGACTAGCTGACAATAAACTCCTCAAACTGATTTAATTGTGTTTTTCCTCGACAATCAACCAGTTTAATAAAGACGTGATAGTCAAGACGATAAATGCAAATAACGTCACCTCCTGTGATCAGTTGGTGTTTGAAGGAAGTCGTTTGAATTCATTTTTGCCATAAATGTTTCCGTCCAGCTGCTCAGAGTTCGGCATGACCGATCAAGTCTCCGTTCAAATCGTTTTCAAAACAAAACAAAACGTTTTCTGCAGTGGCAGAACAGCGAGCTGAGGCTCTGGCTTTCAGAGAAATTCCTTCTTTCAAACTGAAAGCTGAAAGGTTTGATTGTTTGCAGCTCAGGCACCGACTCTGACTCGAGCCGACAGCGCCACATGGTGGAAATATTACAGCGTTACAGCTGAGTGATGACATTTAGACACTTTAACCGGGTGTTTTAAACGACAAATGTTCTCATTTAATAAGTAACTTTTATTACAGGAGTACAAACTGCAGATGTTTAGGAAGTAAAGGATTCCATTTTTAGTTTTAAAGGGTGGTTAAAGTTTAATGGGAGCTCTTTTATTTATCGGATGATCGTGTAAATGCTGTTAGCAAAATATCCAATGAAGCACTGGATGGATTCGAATGAAACTCCTAGAAGGCGGTCAACGGATCTACAACTAATCGGCCTGAGCCGACACAAAAACGGCTAAAACTCAAGTCAGTTTGACAGATTTCGAGCTGAAGTTTGGTGTGGTAGTAGCTGAGAGTCCTCCTCATCCCGTCCTCTGAGCCGTTATTTTGGTTTAGGAAGTGCAAATCTGGTGGCTTTAACATATTTTTCCACTTTACCTGAAAGAAGAATTTAAACTTTTTAAAGGTTTGATTTATAAATGAGTGAGTTCAGCTGTTTTGTCTTTCTACAAAATAAAACAACAACATCGTCTCACGCCAAACACAACCCCGGGGTTTGGATTTCAGGAGACGGAGGCGATAAAAACCAAGCAGAGACCTGAAACAGTCCATCAGATCAGATTTATTGAAGTTTAAATGGGTGCTGTGAATTCACACGTTACAGCTACAGAACTCGTCTCGCTCTGTAAAACACCTCAGAGGTTTTCTCCAAAAAAGAGTCACACTAGAAAAAAGGACAGATGCGTTAAATCTGATATATATATTTATATATATATATATATATATATATATGTATGAAAACTTTGAATGTTATCAAAAATAAGTGGGGCAGGAAGTGTTAAAGGTTGTGATGGTGCTGCATTTAAACGAGGCAGGAATGTCGAGTGACGTGTCGAAAACTCCCAAACAAAACCTCAAAAACACACAAACAAACGAGACACGGCGACATGTTCGAACAGATGGATGCTTTAAAGGGTTCAAGCTCAAACAACACGTACAAATCAAAGGAATTACTGATGAAATGCTACAAAATATAAAACATCTGTAGAAAGATTCGCCTTTTACCGTCGACCTCGCAAACAAAACGCACAGCAGTTTGATTCAACTCATTAAAAAACAAACTATGATGCTTATGTTCGAGTCTTTTCCTAATGATTATATTCACTCCAAAGACAATATTAACATTTGAATAAACGCTATAAGTACAGCCACAACCTGTAAACACGACCTGCCAACCCGAGTCTGATGATGTCACCAACAGGTTTCAGTCAAGGCACTGGAGACCAAGTCTGGTTCACTGTCCACAGATCAAAACTAGTCCCAGCAACAGCTTATTATTATTAATATTATTATTATTTTGTTTTTTAAGTACTTAAAACCAAGCAGATCCGGAGTCTGTGGAACAAAACACAGCCTGACTACAGAAAGGGGCAGAAGGTTGTTTCTCCTCGACTTCCACCCAACAGAACGATAAAGTTGTACGTTTTTAAACCCCTCAACGCCGCGTCGCCTCGCCCCACCCCGCGTCCCGTCTGAACCCCGAACTGATCAGGAAGGAGGAACCGTACAGCCCTGAGTGGTTCCGTGACAGAATGGGATGATCTGGACGTCACCCGTGGAACATTAACTCGATATGATGGCGTGGAGTGGAGTGTTTTATCCAGTGTTATCACACGTTTTCACATTTTTAAGTTCCTGTCAAACAAAATGGCCACCTCTAGTGTTGCGTTTAAAACTCGACTTGGTTCCAGCTGCTAGTCAGAAACTCGGCAGGACTTGTTGCTCAGGGACCAGGACAACTATCAGCAAAACAAGTTAATCAGTCTGCAGCCAATTTCAACCACAAACCAGAAGAAGTGGAAATAAATGTTTATCTTTCTGAGTCAGAGCTTTGCCTTCAGGGGCCTAGGGGCCTCCCAGCAGGATTTTCTGACTGCGAGCTGGAAAATCTGATCCCCCCGGTTCAAACTGGTGGAGGACGAGTGAACCGCCCCAAATCAGAGAATCCTCATCCACGCCGTAAAGCCTCCTTCTGTCGTCGATTTCCTGCGAATATGTTTAAAAATAAGCCAAAGGAAACGAGTTTATTGTTGTGAACCGGCGCACATTTTGAGAGTTTTATCAAATATTCCGCCGGTCGGCCTCACGAGTCGCGGTACGAGGTCCGAGGCGTGGATCTCTTCCAGCGTGCCGCGTGATCGGCTTGTAAAGCGGCCATTTTGACCAGAACTGTAGTTTTGTCTCATGTTAGCCTTTAGGTTAGAACAGATTTAACTGATTAGAGACCGGAGCTTAACGAGGCCAAACAGTTTGTCCTGAAATACGCCGAGTGTTGGGTTAGTTTGGGACGACTCTGGAATGGTTCTGCTGAAGAAATCAGAAATCAGATTTAATTAAACCTGATTAGTAATAAAACCACCAGTTAATCCAAGAATAAATGAAGTGTCACTGTTCTTGGGGCTGTTTGTGGTTTCTGTTTAATTCTCTTAAACCAGTGAAACTAGAAGTCACAGTTAAACTAATAATGTCAGCATATAAAGGTTAATATTTTAGTTAACTAACCGAGCCTGAAGCTAAACTTTCAGGAAGGATAAAGACCTAATGTTTCACAGAAAAAAAAAAAAATAAATGTAGTTTTAGTTGTAGACATGCTCCCTTACAGATATGATAAATGTGCTCAATAATAAAGAAAACATTAAAAAAAAAAAAGCTGTGAAATTAGGGTGAGAGGAATGTCACATTTAGTTTACTTCAAAGCTAACATTAAGCTGCTTAAGACTGTTTGTCAAACCTCAAACTAGTAAAACTAGTTAAGGTTTGAAGTTAATGAAAACTCATAATATAGTATAAGAGATGAGGAAAGTTCTGGTCAAAAAGCAGCGACCCGGTTCAGGTGTCTGAGTCCGAGCAGTTCAGAAAGCTGCCAGCAGATGGCAGCAAAGGAGAGGAAGCCGGGAGCGATGAGCTCTGCTCTGCCGCAACTTTCTACGTCTTCAGAACCCATCGACCCGAACGCTGGCGTGAGCTCAAACCCACGAGGAGGCAGGGATTCTGGGAAGGGAGGAGGCTGGAATGACCTGCAGGTTTTCCATGTTAAATAAAACACCAAGCGTTCGCCACTTCTCTCCCCCTCATCACCACGGTGGCGTTAGAACAAAAAAAAAAAAAACGAGAAAAGAAACGTCAGCCAGCTCGGGTTGTTTCCAGTTAACGGTGGCGTGATCAGCAGCGGACAAAGGAGGCCCGCACTCCCCTGGGCCGCAGCCAGAACCGGACCGGAGAGCCATCATTCAGCCGCCGGGCTCTTGTTACCCCCTAATCCTCATTCAGCTCATCGGTGAACTGCCCCACAGGCTGACTCAGCACCTTCTGCCCGCATTTCAATCACGAAGCATGGAGTTTGACCCGTAAGACAAAGTATTTACAGCAGACAGTGGAGTTTTTCCTAACGTGACCTGTCACTTGGATAAAACACGACATGGCTCAGCTCGGCTGCTACAACTCTGCTCCTTCCAGTAGCTTATGATGGGTGGTGTCACAAAACCTCCGATAATTACAGATCAGTGCGTCAGAATTCATTTAGATTTTATAGTTGCCCTGTAATGATGGTGAAGGACCCATTGGAGCTCAGAAACCTGATGAAATTATGCATCAGTTTTAATCTTTGACCACATGACGAGTTAGTTTCTGTTACTGATGAGACTTGGAAAGCTAAACTAAACTATTGTTTCGACAAAGATCGCTGCCTGAGCATCTCTTTCGCTTCAAATTATTTATCGTTTTCAGCATCAGGCTGAAATGGATGATATGAAATGTAGAGTAGAAGTGTGCAAAAACAAACTGAAATGTTACCTAAAAGTCTAAAAAACACGAGGTGTGGATCACTTTCTTATGCACAGAGAAATAAAAGACCTTTAATACTTAAAGTCTGAATGTTGAAGAACATCAACTCAAAGATCTCTGAGGAAACGTCGAAGCGTTTCGATCCAAAACGAAAACAGAAACAGAACTTTTCATTAATCTAAACCAGAAAAACAAACAAAAAAAACATCTATAAGGAGTGTAAATTGAACTGAGATCTGAAGAAACGTTAAAGCTGGCGCCAGGTGCTCGTTACGGTCACCGTGGTAACCACACACCTGCCGGGTTGATAAGAGGCAGGCGGAAAAAGACTGAAAAGTAAGCCTCGAACGAACTTCCTGAGCGGAGGAAGCCTCTGACGGTCACACAGGTGAGTTCTAAGCTTTCATTTGAGAAGAGCTGAAATAAAACTGGATCAAGCCGAAGCTCGGGTTTGAAAGAAGACAAACTTATCTACGTTTGAACGGATGAAAAGTTAGTGTTTGATATCAGCTGTCTGCTGCAGAAACGTCTGTAAAAACCCAAAAACTCAAACTGTGATTGTGAAAAAAACCCTAATAGGTCTCCAAACACAGTCCATTTTTCTGTGACGTGTTGAAACTGAACGACGCTGCGTTTTCTCCTGACTTTCACTAAAACTATTAACATCTAATATTAGAATTCTTACTTTTTTTTTTCTTTTGCCAATTCTGCCCACGTCGTACAACATACCGCTATCAAAAGTCGTAACACGCTATTTTTGATCGAGCCGCACGTTTTAGTGTTTAATTTTTAACAAATTAGTACTAAGAGTGCTTCAGGGCCAGCAGCCTTAAACAGATGAATTAACAGATGAATTAACTCCAGATCGTGTTTGAAACTAATAGTTTTATCTTTTATTAATATTTATAGGGTAGATAAATGACTAAAAGTGAAGCATGAAGTAGTGATTATCTTTTATAAATTTCATTCAGATAAATTTTTTCAGCAACTTGATATTTACATATTAACGGTCCTCTGTGGTCCGGATATAAAGTCGGTTTAACTTTGAAAATAAGTTTCTTTTTTTGACAGTCCGTTCTGCGTACATCTGCCCCGATGAGCTCCGAGCCGAGCTAAGAACCTTCAGAACTTTCAGTGACATCGAACCCCCGGAGTCTGACCCTGGAAGGATAGTTTAATCCTAATCTGCCCTCAGTCAGCCGCGGTGGTCCAGAGATTATGTCATTCAAATAAAATTCACATTTACAAACTATACAAGCAAACAGCAGTAATTTAAAAGGAGAACTTAGTCCACGCCGTTGTTATTCTAAGATATTTTGTAACTGGAGGGCTTTTTTTTTTTTTTAAATTCGATTTTTTTTTCAGAGCACCGCCACGAGTCTGAAAACGTTTGACCTACGAGGACAAAAAGAAAACTTTTACAGCTGATTGCTGATGGAGATTTGCAGCTGATGCAAAACAAAAAGTCACATTAACTGTTTTAAGTTCTTAGGAGTGAAGGAGGTGAGGTATTTTTTTTTTTTTTTAAATCGCCTCTTTTTTTTTCTGCTAACACATGCGTCTCCGCTGGCCTCAGCCCTGAATCCTTCCTGCCAACGGCGTGTGAACGAGCCGCAGATGAGAAACAATTAAACCGCAGACAGACGGAGCCGCTCGCCGTAACCACGCCCTCCTGATCAGCAGCAGCTGGAAAAACAGTGGGAGTGAGAGATAAGATAGTCTTTACACAGAAGCTCGCTTTTTTTCCTGTTTGTGTCACGTTTCACTCGGGCCGTCCTGCAGAACTGCAAGACGCTCTTCATGTGAATCCGGGCTCGAGTCGATTCCGAAATGATAAAAGATCAGTAGTAGCAGTAAATCGGAGGTGGAGAGGTCCACTTAGGCAGCAGATTTGTAACAGAGGAGTTAAAGTCTACAGAAAAATGCCCAGGATTTGTAGATTTAGTAACTGAATGTGCAGCCTTCAGGGAGCAGCTGCAAAATGGACATCAATCCTCCTTCGAGAGGTCGGCAGCGGCGGGCGCGGCGGAGGGCGACTGCGCCCCGCGGCTCCGCTGGTAAAGACGGTAGCCCTTTCGGCAAAGCAGCACAAACCAGTAGACCTGCGGCGCCAGGATGCACGAGTTCCCCAGGTTGGCAGAGAGCGGCAGGTGGAAGGGCACGCTGTAGAGGGGGATGCCGTAGTGGCGGCCGTACATCCAGTACATGAAGGGGAAGAGGGCGATGCGGCACGTGAAGAAGGTGAGCAGGACCATGCCTCCGTTGGCCTTGTGGAGCCAGCCGTCCTGGAGGCTGATCTGGTGGAGGAGACAAGAGAGGAGGAGGAGGGGCGGAAGTGAGAAGCGACTCGCTGCATCGGTTCGGGTTAAAGCCGTTAATCACTGCAGCACTCCGAGTCGCTCGCTCGCTCGCCGTTTAGTCTTTTTGGAAAACAATAAATAATCATTTGTGTGTTTGGATCTGAAAAGGCTGCAGAAAACTGACCGACCTGAAAATGTCAGGCTGAGTTTCTGTTCGTCTTGATTTGACAGCAGAGCAGCTTTGCTTTGCTCTTTTTCTTTGCTGACACCAGATGTCAGCAAAGACCTGGCGGCCGACGCTCCACCGCTTTCAGGGGCTAAGTGAGGCTCCTCCAGCCTCAGATTAATGCACTGTAAGCTAATAAAGGCACACCGAATGTGTTGATCAACGTACAGGAAGGAAATAACTGCGGCGCACACGGCGGCCGAGCTTTTCGGAGAAAACGAAGATGAACCGTGTTATCTCCACTGAAAGCTGCTGACTGACGCTTTGGTTTTGTTGAGCCGAGCGCCTTAATTATTGATAGAAGTGACAAACTACCTTCCAAATGAAATGAAGATACTCTGGTTTCTGATGATGTAAGCTCCTACACACCTTCTGAGTTAAAAAAAAAGGCAGACTTTCTTTTACAGAAGCTAAAAATGATCGTCTGAGTTTAAAAACACTAAATTTAGAAATGCTTGTTTTATTTATAAAGCACTTAAAAAGGGTTGTAAGGGGAAAAAATATCCAAGGCAGTAAAATAAACATTAAAGCCAAGTTTAAAGGCTTTAAACCCAAACTGAGGTGAGATCTGAGGCCTGGGTTCTGATGGTGAAAACCTTAAACTCGAGGTCTGTTGTGGTAAATGAACCAAACATGGACGTCACGATGACTGTGTCCATCTTTTATATACAATTTCTGTTCAAAAAATACTTTGCTTATTTAATAAGTTTAAATAAAATACGTTTTTCATCTTTATCCAGACCTGGAAGACACTCGGACTGCGCGAGGAACCCGACGTGATACACATGATGTTTGGAAGTTGTGTTAAATCCATTTAATTCATAATTTTTGCTTTCTTAAGTGTATAAAAGGAAGCCCTGGTAAATACAGAAAAAAAACAAAAAACACCTGGACCAGCGATGTCCAACCCTGGTCGTCGAGGACTCCTCTCCTGCATGTTTAATTTGTTTCCGGGCTCCAAAAACCCCTGATTCAACGGTCAATGCACCTCTTCCTGTTCTGCTGAAGCCCGGTAATCACCCATTGATTCAAACCAGGTGCATTGGAGCAGAGGAACCAGTAAAACCTGAAGGACAGGAGCCCTGAGGACCAGGATCTGGAGGCCCGTTGACCCTGGCTACGGTTGCTAACTTGACTGTGAGGCGGTTAATCAGTGCAGCAAACGATAACAAATAAAGAAATAACTGTGGCCTAATGATATTTTGGCTGCTCAGAAACCAGGACAGGTGCAGGACCTCCCGGTTGGTTTCAGGTGGATGCTCAGGCGTGCGTGACGTCTTACCTGAATGAGGATCTTCCCCAGGGAGACGAAGGGGGTGCTGAGCTCAGTCAGGAACAAGCAGCCGATAAAGAAATCCCCCTGGTCCTTTCTGAAGAACTGAGGAAGAGACAAACACAGGCTGAGCAAACACAAGCGTGGGGAAAAAACAGAAAGACACAGCTGACGCTCAAGGACAGTTTCTGGAGCGGCTTCTTGTGCAAATAAGCTCAGAACATTTTCAAGGACGAACTTTACTTTGAAATAATCTGTTTTTATTGACTGAATTGGACACAGATGGAACAAAACAACATTTAACAAAAAAAAACCCACAGCTGTTTCTGTCAGACAATCTTAAAAATCCATCGGAGCGTGAACTGTTCCGTCCCACATTTACAGGCAGCAGAACCTTTAAAGATGACACCAAAATGGCACCAAATAAATGTAAATGAGTCTCCTGTGAAGAAAATCTTCTGTCTTTCCTTTGGTTTGTGTTCAGTAAGTTTCGTAGCGATATGTCAGGTTCTCACACAAACAGAAAGTCTTAAATTGTTGCTTCCACGTTCAAATAAACGCCTAAAAGCTTTTATTAAAGAAAAACTTGAGTGAGGCGCAGCTTTTAAAGGATTCCTACAGATTTTCCTTTTTGAAACTTTAGGACTTCAGAACTGCAGATGTTTGTAAAGTGATCTTATAACCAAAGTTAGTCTCCTTCAACACGAAACGTTGATCTTTTGGTGGAACTGAGACTCCATTTTTAGTAAAATGGAAAAAGCTTCATTTGTTTTAGGGATAGGTGACCTCAGGGCAGACTGTTAAACTCTTAATAATCTCTAGTTTTGCAGCCATGGAGCTCTTATTGGAAGTAACTTCACTGTTTTGTTTGAAGACACATCAACATTTTGATAAACTTCTGAAATATTATGAAATGAAAGTTGCCTAACCCGAATATTGACTGTTATTTTACAATATAAGCAGAATTTATTTATTTATTTGTTAAATCTAGATTTTTATCTCCTAGAAAATGCAATATGGAGTCTGGAAACAAATGCTTTCCCATAATTTGCTTCCATTTTCCATATTTATCCAGACCCAGGGAATGGTAAAGATAAGTAGATCTTTTTTTAAATCGCAGGGAGACTCGAGATCCACGCTCCTTCGTTATGGAGTCGGGCTGGAAACTGACACAAAGAATCAGTTGATTCTCGGTTGTTTCTTTAGCGTGCACACATGCATGTGGAGCATGTTTCTGTTGAAAATGACATTTAGGTGAATTAGAGATTTATTTAATAATTTGACATGAATCTGGATCTTGTTTCCAAGCTGCAAACGTCTAAACTGAAGTTTTTCTTTTCTTACTCGTCCTTTGACGTCAAGCACATACGAGCAGACAAAGTCCTTGAGGAAAAACGTATTTTTGAATATGGAGGACACTCTGACTCCAAACAAACCTACGACTGGACACCGAATCACGCTTCAGTTTTCTTTCTCCGGCTCCTGGAATCACATTAGATTAATCTCAGTTGGGTTTTTTTTTTTAATTGCTGCAAACAGATGAGCAGAAATCTTAGCCCGGTGGGGACGGGGTAGGGACTGATGTCCTGCACATAAGTAATGAATGAAGCTTTCAAATATTGACCAGCAGCTCCGAGCTGAGAGCTGGGTGATGCCATCCCTGAATAGGTGAGTCAGTCCAGATGGATAAAGAGACTCAAAACAAAAGACAAGCGCTGTCTGGTAACCCGGCTTGCCGTGGGTTGGAGATAAATAATCCATGAGCTGCTGCAGGTGCAGCTTTACCATCTGCCAGACAAAGAATTACAAACATAACAGAGGAAAAACTTTACATCGTGAGTAATCTGACAAGTCGTCCGTCTGCCACGACTATTACCTTCATACTTCAGACTCTCAGCCTCATGTCCTAAACACCAACAGCGTATGATTCCAAACCTTAGCCGTAAAAAGGTTGTTTTGAACAACAATCCAACCTAATCTGATTTAATCCAACAGAGGTATGGACAGTTTTCTAAAAGCTCCCAGAAGGACCAGCATTCCTGCAGCTCTTCTCCTTCCACAGAACCACGGAGGAGCTTTAGGTCACCCCCCCCCCCCCCAATTAAAAGCCTTCTGCTCTGATCGCTCAGGTTGGTAACTGGCTCCAGGAAGAGTCCTGGCGGCTCCAAACTCCTTCCCTTTACGGATGTATGGACGCTGTAGGCCTCGGTGCTCACTGGAGCGCTGCAGAAATCCTTCTGAAATCCTCCATGACATCCTGTCTCAGAGGACGGGACAGTTCCTTGGACCTCACGGCTTGGTCTGATGTGCACCTTCAGCTGTATGGACAGGTGTGTCCAGGCAATGGATTTACCACAGGAGGACTCTTGTTGTAGAAACATCTGAAGGATGATCAGCGGAAACAGTCATGGGATGGCTGTGAATAGTTAGATTTTTCTTTGTTCACTTTGTCATTACGGGTTATTGTGTGTGTCGATTAAAAGAAAAGAATTGAATCAGTTTTGGAAAGAGGCTGTAACAGGAAATATGGAAATAAAAGTCAAACTTCCAAACGTCTTCCAGCTGAAGCTGCAAACTCAAACACACTTTTCAGCCGCAGACCTGTTTGGCTTGAATTTGCTGGCAGCCGCTGGCGTCTCCGGATGTAGCTGTGAGTTTCCATCCATACAGGGAGTCATTCAAATGTTCTACTACACAAATGAGCCGGCGTGCAAAACAAACGCGCTCAGAACGCGAGGCTCATCTTCAGCTCCGAGCCGAAAGCTCAGCGTGGAATCAATGGTCTGCCGTTAAAACCAACCCTGAACTGAACGGGCTCTTTGCTGCCGCGCCCCGTTCCTCTGCCGAGCAAATCCCAGGTCAGGTGGGATTTGCATTTCTAATGTCTTTCAGTTGTTTTATTTGAAGGACTTAAAACAAAGACGGCGGACAGCGAGCACGACAGAACCAGCCCGCACGGTGAGAATAATCTCATTTCCTGCGGACGCAGAAGTTAAACGCAGTAAAGATACAAACAGTAAGAAGCTCCAACCAGGAGGACAAACCACTCTTTATCTGACCGGGAGGACGAAAGTAGATGTTTGAGTTTGTTTTTTATAAAAGATCTTAAACTTTTAAAGTGCTCTTCAGTCATTAAAGATTTATTTTCAACCACATTTCTTTCTTGAAGATGATGATCTACCATTACCCATGTTTGAATAATATCCCTCTTTTAAAAGAGGAAAACAGAATTTACACAACCACAGGCCTCGTCTCCTTAAGTGGCTGAAAGCTGAGAAGCTCTCTGCAGCAGCGAGGTAAAACCTATCAACCACACTGGCACTTTCTAGTCTCTTACCTATTTAATTTGTAAAATTTAGTTGATTTTTTTTATTTTGGGTGTAGCTAGACGTGTTGAAGACCACTTTGGGTTTTAGTTTATCAGCTGGTGTTCACACAGACAAACCAAACAAGCACGGAGCCGATGAGTGAGGAAATAAGAGGAGAAACAAAGAAAAGGAAGGAGAGTCCACCAACAAAACCAGGAGGATGGCTGCAGCTGGAGCTGAATAATGTAGGGTAATGTGAGCTCATAAAGCCACTGACAGCAACGGCAAACAAAGCCGGGGTTCCTGCCGCACCTGGGCGGCTCGGTTCTGCTGGGAAGAAGCAGCTTCACCTTCCACAAACCGGACAGAGGAACGTTTGATAGAGTCAGTGAAACGGTTTCCTGGAAGGAACGTTTATTTATTTAAATCAGATTCTGGCCAACAGGTGAACCAATAGATGAGTTATTAATCTGAAGACGAGCGCGTGTTCTTTCTCTGCTGATTGTCTAACTTGGTGCTCAGACTCTGAGACGAAGAACTCAGTTCAGAGAGCAGCCTCTTATGACCAGATTAAAAACAACACTTCATGTTAACCTGTTTCAGATTATTCTGAGCTGCAGCTTTCAAACATTCACTGGAACGTTTATGATTCACGGGTATAAAGAAAGAAAAAGCGTCTCGTTTGCCTGGAACTGATCACAGCAGATGATCGATAACTGTTCTCTTTCATTTCCCTTCAGGCCCGAGAACTCGTCTTCCCTTTGAACGGACCGAGTTGCTCTCCACTTCCTCAATTAGACCGCACAATCCCCATTCCCAGAAAAGTGGTTCCAGTTGTGGCTTCGGAAGCCAGCGGTCTTTCGGTTTCAGCCTCCGACTGTCTACATCGGGGGCTTGGAGCGCCGTTATGAAGACGAATCAGATGGAAACGAAAATCGGAGCTTCATTATCGCTGAGTCAGCCTCTGACCTGAGTTAATAACTGCGGGAACGCTGACTCAGCGGTTTTGGGTTTTTGCAGCCCAACAACTTCTGCTACTCTTTTAGCCAGCTTTTTGCTACTTTTAGCTTCCATTTAGCTACTTTTAGTGTTTACCTGTTTAGCTTTGAGCTAATGTTTTGCTCCTTTTAGCTTTGAGCTAATGTTCTGCTTCTTTAACAGCTCTTCAGCTGACTTCAGCTCTCAGCGTTCACCCGCCATTTTTGTAGTTTTTTTAATTTGTCGTCTCATGGCTGCCGTCGTTGCTCAGAGAGATAAATGTTTAACCACAGCTCAGCTCAAACTCGTTTTGAACCTCAGGAAATCTGGTTCGTTTCTGCAGAAAGTTGCTGGAATCGTCTCCTTCTTCATTTCAGAAACTCGGGAGAAACGTCACGACAGATTTTTGCCGATTCAAAACACACTCCACGTTATGTTCCAAGTGTTCAGACAAACCCCTTCTCAGCTAACGCATTTTCTATAACACAAGCTGAAATCAGATGTACGGCCTGAAAATGACTTGATAAGGAATCCGGGGCATTCAGCGCCGGGTCTATTTTCTGCTGCTGCTCAAGGAATCATTAGGAGATAATGCAGCTTTTTGTAAGAATTGATTTGAAACCACTGACCAACATAAGAGCTCACAGTAATAATGCATTACTGGCAGGGACTGGATTAAAAACACTCATGACTTGTTGTCACGAGGGATGATCAGTGTCAGAAACACGTGTCAGGCAATCCGTTCACCTTTAGAAGTTATTTTTAGGTGTACAAGTCCCACTAAGGGTTGTTAAATATATGCTAATTTATTAATTCAAGCAACTATTATTTTATTTTTTTATAAAAAAAAAAAATCGACCGTCGGCTGCCCTGACTGGTCAAACTGTAGCTAAAAGCTAAAATTATTATTCTATCAGCATTTAAATTGAACAAAACTTCAAGTTTATATATTTCGATTGCTGACATTTTTCTTTTTTGTTTGTAACAGAATTAATTTAGATAAGCAGATGAGTTTGGCTCTTTTTCTGCATCAGCTGATCTTAATGCAGGAAGCTGGAGCTCCGCCTGCAGCGCACCCAGCTTCCGAACACATGACCTCATCATCATCGTCATGGTCGTTGTGTCCCCCTTCGCCCCGTACTTCCCTCCTCCTCCTCACCAGCGTGATGGGCAGCAGGATGACGAGCAGTGCGATGTGGTGCAGCACCAGCAGGAACTCTCTTCGGATGAAGCGGTTTACGGTCCTCAGGGAGTGCTGCTTGTAGTCCTCGTGCCCTTTGACCCGGTACCGGTAGTAGTGACTGAGGTACATGGCGAAGATGTCGTACGTCATGTAGGGGACACCGTACCAGATGACGAAGTAGGTGGCCAGCCAGTGCCTGAGGGGGATAAATGCATTACCTCATGGTGAAATTTAACCATTAACTTCAACTACAAACTACACAAGAACGGGACTGTTTTAACATATGATACACATTTATACGACTGGCTTTACATGTCCAACTTAAAATGGAAAGCTGAAATAACACAGAGGGAGCCTTCGGCGCCTTCAGAGGCTGAGGCTCGTTCCCCGAGTCGGTCGCTGTTCTCTAACGGTGTTTTAAGCACTGCTCGCTGCTCTTATGTTACACAAGAGGCCTTTCTGCCAGAGCGCTGCTTTCCATTAACGGAGTGGCAGCTGAACATGCTGGTTTTATGCAAGTGTTAACTTCTTATTGTGGTTTTGTAACGTTTGTGCGACAGGCATGAGACGGGGACGAACCCTGAGGTGGACTGCTGTAAACACAGCTGCGGCGGGGAGGAGGTGACCGGCCTCTGATTGGCTGAGAAGACTGAAGAAACGAGCAAATAAACAAAATTAATCATAAAGTTAGCAGCACTGAGCCAAAGGAGGAAAAACTTAAAGGCCTAGACTTCCTTGAAGGAATGCATATCGCCCGCCGGCCTTCAGGCCAGAGACTCGAACTGAGATGGATTCACGCTGAGGAGAGGGAGTCTCAGCTACTACCACACCAGATTTTAGCTCAGTCTCTGTAAAGGTGGCTGAGTTATAGCCTTTTTCTGCTGACTTCCTGCGGCGGCCATCTTGAACAGAGCTGATCACTCAGAGTTTCATTTTAAAAATTCATCTCCTGATGAGATATTTTTGTCTATTTATTCACATAAATCTGCCGTTTCCCTGACAAACAATAACAGCAGAGATGTTCTTAAAATCAACATATTTCCTCTTTAGGGGATGATTAAACTGTTCTCTGACAACCAACATCAACCCCAATCTTCTGATGTGGTGATTTAAAAACCAAAACAGCAAAACTCATCATCATTTCTTACGTAAGCAGGTCATTTATTCCACCTCGTGTTCAGCGCCGAGTTATCTCCATCGCAGTACAAGACGCTACAGCGGACTAAAAAAAAACAAAATGACCTTTAGCTTGAGGGGAGAAACAGGCACACGCTCACTTCGGTCATATAACCTCTCTCACGAGCAAATTACTGCAAAAGCTTTCAGGCGGGCTTACGTAACTACGGCGTAATAAACAACTTGGATGGTCGTGGCGCTCTAATAGGCAGCGATTACACTGACGGTTAGCTGTGTGGACAGAAATCGTGTGAAGCTGCAGGCGGCGCCGAGCCGACGACCTCCGACCTTTCACTTCCTTTCGCTCTTGAAGGCAGAGGACGGAGATTAGGGGCAGAGACGTGGAAGAGAAGCAGCTCAGCGTCGGAGGCAGATTTACTCAGTTAAAGAAAAACAAAAAAGATTCAACGTAAAGAAAAAATCCTGCACCTACAAACCAAACCCAAATTATCTCTTTGGTTTTGGGGAGCTATGGTGATGTGAAAAACATGTTCGTTTGACTTGATAATCCTAATGTGTTAAACTAATTTACATCTGAATGCTGATTTACGTTTAGACCGATGCTTTCCCCTTTTTTTTCCTGCAGTCGAACTACTTCTGCTTACTTTGGGCTATTTTAGACATTCGTATATTTGAAAGAGAATAAAATAAATATAATAATAATAATAATAATAAAATACTTGCTGCTTCAGCAAACCTGCTCTGTTTTTGTCTTCTTATGCTACGTTTAGTCTTTACTTTTTACTTTCTGGCTAACATTTAGCCTTCAGCTCAGCCCTCAGCGTTTCCACAGAAACGTTGCGTTTCGTATTTGTAGTTCTATGAGATCAGCCTTTTGTTCAACAGCTTGCACCATAACTGCCTTTTCCAGAGCCCAGGCAGGTGCTACGTTCAAACAAACCAAACATATCAGGTGTTGGGGATTCACAAAGCTGCGGCGAGCGAGCGGAGGAAGCTTAAATAAAAACGGCAGACTGAGCTGCGTGCCGAACGCTCCCGGGTCCTGCCTTCAGTGCAGGGTGTGTGTGATAAGCTCCCGGGTCGGCCCACATCACCGAGCAGCAGAACTGAGCAGCGCCGGGGAGGATTTAAGCTCTCTGTGGGTGAGAG
>NC_051442.1:3526938-3535715 GCF_001649575.2 Kryptolebias marmoratus
GAGGAGGGGGGAGGAGGAGGGGGTGACTGAGATTAGCAGCCTGAAAACTGGGACTGCCTGGGCCCGGCTGCTGACTCAGGAGGATTAAAAGGCTACCGTTAGCCTAGCGTTCCTAAACTGCACAGAGGCTAATGCTATGCTAACACGCAGGGTTCTGATCTGAAGGAAAGGAGCTCTGTGACCCAAGAAAAACAGATTCTTCCATAAAAAACTCAAAACTTCACCAAAAAAAACCCGCAGATTTCTGCAGACGTTAGAGCCTTTTCTGACTGACACGTCTGAGAGTTTCAATGTTGATTTTGGTCTGTTTAGAATAGAAGAAGAATCCGTGAGTGCTTCAGGGCTGGGCGGCCTCCGTCCTGTGTTTGTCATTTAACCACACTTACCTTTGGGCCAGAGACGTTTTGTTTCCAGAGGGACGCAGAGACTTAATTAAAACAATTAAAGGGCTGCGTATTGAACTGGAACAAGTATTCATCCTGACAGACTTTAGAAAACCTTTCCAGGCTTTTAATTCCATTTCCTGTTTGGACAAGTTGGTTAGAAATACTACACTAGATTAGATACTACTACTATACTATTGATACTATATACAGAGAGATTAAACATTTAGGTATTTAGGTGTTTACGTCCAAGATGTTTGATTTAAACGTTGTTTATAGTTTACAAAGCTTCATCCATAAATTTTAAACTGGCCCTCAGGCCATATGTTGGCCAAGTGAGGTCCAATGAAAATGCGGAAATGTCCAGAAATGCTAATGTTTCTTTGTTCTGTGACCTGGAAACCATATTCCATATTTTCTGGACTTTCTGAGGCTGCGTAGGGAACTCTGGAAAAACCACGAGCAAACTTTAGCGATGACAGGAAGCGAGTTTTATCTGAGAGCCGCGGGATTTGTTAGCTTGACGGCACGACGTTTACCAGCTGACTCTGCCCTGCAGCGGTTTTATCTTCCAGGATATTTATGGAACAGTAAATCCTGGATCATCCTAACCTGAGTGCTAAAATAATCCTTGTTTCTTTCTGAGGCTGACATCTGACTCAAGATGACAGAAATAAGAGGATTTTTTTTAAAAATTAGCAATAATTTTTGTACGAAACCAAGAATTGAGCCAAACTAAACTGTAGTTGTTAAACCAAAAGACAAACGGTTCAAAACAGTCGAACTCTGGGACAAAAGAAAGTGTCTCCGGGACACAAATTGTCCTGCTCTGGGACAGTCCTGAGGCCTTAGATGCTTCCTAGAATACCCGTTTGAAACGTCAGTAAACTCAGAGAGGTTTGGTGCTGAATGTCTCATTAAAAGGGTCAACAGGTCAAAGACTGACCGGTCATAAATGACGTCTCCTCGGCACGATGACACGATGATGACCCCCGCGGTGGTCGCCATGAGCGCATGGATGGACGACACCAGTCTGCAAAGAAACAAACACACAAAGGATTAATAAAAGGAAAACTTCTTGGGTGTTTTTTCTTCTTGTGTGTCACATATAACACTTCGGTGCTCTGCTCATCAGTTGGCTCTAATTAAAAGTGAGCCGGTTGAGTTAAACCAAGGGTTTACCTAGTTATACACAGATTAACTCCACTAATGACCTGCTGGTTTATCTGTCTGAGTTCTCTTCGTAGATTTCGTCTCGCTGTAATTAGCAGCATCATCAGGAATGTGTCACTTTAATTTTCACATATTATTTTGAATGTTTAACGTGCTGCAGTTTGCAAGTATTTAGCCTCAGCATCGAGCGTGTCCGATAAAGAACATCCTGTTAAAAGAAATGCTTTTTTTTTATCTAAACCAACTTCTTGTGTTTGATTTGTTGACTTTTCTGTGTAAGTATTTGTTCAGGTGAGCCACTCCAGGCGGTCAGATCTCCGAGTGTAGCGCACCATCAGAGGATTAGCAACACTCGGCCTCAACTTTCCTCTTCTATAAACAGACCTGTGACATAAGAGACGCTGGGACGTCTCTGTTTTGAAGCTGTCAGAGCGAAGGAGGAAACTCACAGCTGCACTTCGGTGTTTTACAGTAACCTCAACATGTTGGTTTTTTTTTTTTTTTAAACAACTGAACATTCAGTTTGCATTCTTGCCCCTCAGTTTACAGCAGGTCGTGTCACACTTTTGGTAAAACTATGAATGACTGTTTCAGCTTGGACTAGCTCTCCTTCTGGCTGCTTTCCAGCTTGGCAGCACCGACAGTAAGCTGCTTTGAAATCGAAAAACATGTAATTTATTCCCCCCCGCACTCACTCAAGCCATAATAGCCCCTTTAACACAACGTTTTCTTTAGAAATAATGTTTCTCCTATGGTTGTGCTTTACATAACCACCATCCATGACCAGCGAGCGACGGTTCAACTCAGTCCTCGGTGAGCCACAAAGAAATGACTTTTATTTTAATCTGAAGAGTATTTATGATCTCATGGCCATGTTTAAGTTTAAAACTGAATCTTTGTTTTCCTTTTGCTTCTGGAAAACAATCTGTCAGAACCAGTAATAAATGTAAAAAAAAAGTAAAAGTTTGGAAACCCTTTGGTTACACAGCCATGTTTGGGGTGAATCTGGACAATAAGAATATTTATTTCTGAGACTTCACATTTCATTGAAAATCAATAGCTAAATAACAGCCGTGAGGATAGATGAGGCTATCAGCTGCTCCAGTCCGACGAGCTGAAGAAGAAGAACTCTCCAGTTTCTGGTCCAACTCTCATCTACAGTCATGAGACAACGCATGAGTTATGACCTGAGGAATGATGGGGTTCTGGATACAAGCAGCTGAAATTGACCCGACCAGGAGCTGATAACATCCGTGGGTTTTTAGACGTTTACGACCAACAACATCCAGGCAAAACTGGTTACAAACCAGGAAACACAATTTCTAAATTTTGGGTAAAAAAAAAGGACATTTTGCTTTTTTGAACCAGTAAAAAGACAACTCCCCGCAGTTCCTGTCACCTAACACAGTAGATTAAATTTAAATTAACAGCATTGATGTTAATTTAAATTTAAAGAAAAGAACAAACTTTTCTGGAGGAGGAGATGAGTCGGTCCAACCTCAGGTGACACTGAGACATCTCGAGCGATCCGTTAACGCTGGGAGTGTTTGCTGAGAATGACTCTCAGCGACCACCATGCCAAACTTCAGCTCAATATCTATAAAACCGGTTGAGTTACAGCCATCTTTGTACTGGTTACAGGTGATTAGCCGTGGCGGACATCTTGAATCGGGTTTACTGAAAACGTTTGAGCAGTGGAGGTGCACCCACGAGTTCTGAAAGCTTCATTAAAATCTATCCAGTGGTTCGTGAGAGATTTTGAACGGAAACAAACGCTAACAAAAAACATTACATAACAAAGTGCTGGATATTGTCTTAAACAAACAAACAAAACAAAAACAACAAAGTTTCCCGTTAAAATGTCAGTTAGCACACTTAGCTGCTAATGCTAACAGCTTGAAACCCCAGACATCAGTTGGGCGGTTAATTCTGCCGTAACGATTTAAATGATTTGGTGACGTTATTTACATCACAACGACAGAACCAATTCAGTTCACCGAAGGTAAAAAAAAAAAACTAAATCCGAAAAATGACAACACGAGCTGGGAAAGGCTACGTCAGGGGTGGGCCACCCTGATCTACGAGGGCTCCTGTCCTGTTTTACTCCAACACAGCTGGTCTGAATCACTGGCTGATTAACAGGCTTCTGCAGAACAGGAAGAGGTGATTTAACCTTTGAATCAGGTGTCAGAGCAGAGAAACCAGTAAAACGTGGAGGATAGGAGCCCATGAGGACCAGGGTTGCCCACTCCTGGGCTAAGTAAAACTTATTTGTCCAAACAAATTCAATATACCAACACACACACACCAGCTTCATGCCTTGCTGCCTCCTCTGGCTGTGCGGTTGCATACTCTGTCACAAGACCCAGATTTCTGCACAGCCCATTCATTGTGTCCGCCAATAACCCCCTCCCCACCTGCCCCCCCAGCTGACGAAACGCTGAGCTTGATGGGGTGAGGAAAACGAGGAAGGGGGAGGAGGAAAGGGGAGGAATGGCTCGCTGCCGTTGTTCTGTTCTTTCCTTCCAAAGGACCGTTCGGTCTTTCCCTGTCCCGTCAAAAGTGTCGGACGGTCTCCCCTCCTCCAGTAAATAGGCTGTGTAATCAGGGGAGCACGGGCGCTGCAGCAGAGTAAAAGAAAGTGACAGCAGAGGCAAAAAACACGGTAAAGTGTATTTCATGGGAAGAAGGATGTCTCTTTCCGTCTCTGCTCATCCCAACCACAGCAGAATCACTTCGGTACGTCGATGACTTCATCAATTACACAACAAAACGTTCTACAGATATTTCTGTTGATGGTAGCGTTCTTTTCTTTATTTATCAAACTTATTGACAACGCATGTCTTATACCTTTCTTTCCTAACCTGGTCAATGCAGACTTACATGTAATAAAACCATAAAAAGCCTCAGATTTAAAGTGTAAACTGTTCAGAAAATCAGTTTTAAAAAAAACATTTAGTTACTTTTAATCTATGATTTAGTTTTAAATTAGCTTTTGAAAAAGCAAAAAAGACTTCAAGTCTGTCCAATCTTATATTGAGGACAGCTAACCAGACTAAATTAGCCAACAAAGTTCAACAACAAAGACAATTAAACTTGGAAATCAATAAAAAGACAAAAAACAACAACTACACTGAACAGAGTTACTCCTTTGACTAACTTTAACTTCACAACTAACCAGACCACAGCAGAGAAAAGCTAAATAACTGATAATAGCCTCCCATCATGAAACGGTTCAGCAAGATGGCCGCAAGGACAAGCTCCTCCTGGTTGACCATAAAACGCCAATCGAGGCGGCCATGTCCAGCGATGATGTCATCTTTTATAGGCCGAGCAGCTCAGACACTTTATGTGTAAAATCCCACAGACAGTCTGTCATCACAACACCGGTTCACAGCTTAATATCATCCATGGTCACGGCTCAGAGGCGTAACAGCAGCGGGGTGACTTCAAACCTGCTCCATGCCTCCTCGATGCTTTCATAAATCCCACCAAAAGTGTCCCAGTCCTGGCGTGAAGTCATTTTTGAAAGGGGCAAATGCTACACCAAAACATCGTTCAGGAAGCGCCATGAAAACGGTCAAAATAAAAGGTTTCGACCTTCACAAAAAACAATAAATACATAAAATAACAGAAAAACTAACAGCTGAGAAAGAGCACAACGAAAGCCACAAACATCTCTTTACATTAGTTCAAACAAAATTGAAATGTAGCTGATAGTAAAGACAGAAATTAGCTCATTTAGATTGGTCAAGTTTCCTGTTTCCTGACAGACCTGACGCGTAAAAAATAGGGATTTATTTATTCTGGATTCCCCTCTTCTCATGGGAAGGTGATCCCAAGTAAAGAGTGGAGTAGAAATACATGAAAATATCGTTTCTGATCAAATTAGAGCAAATATTTATAAACACGACTAAAATCTTCAACGGCTGAACTGAAAAACTGCATCCTTGTCACTATTCTGATTTAACTGTCAAATTCAACACAGAGTTAATAATAAATTAACACCCAGCTGGTCACTGAAGTCAAATATTAAAGATGACCCACCCAGTGTTACTTTCACAAATATAAATGGAGTATTTCTGATTGATTCTGGTAGTAGCTACAGCAATAGATTCCCTTCTGGTTATAATAAAAATAAAGCAGTACTTGGATCACAGTGGTGAAAGTAAGAGAAAGCAGTTAAATAAGGAAAACAATCCTGAGGGCGTTTTTTTTTGCAGGAGAACCCGCTGCAGACGTCGTGCTGACTCGTCACTAATGTTAGTAACGTGACGCTGGTTCTGGTCCTGCTTTTAAACCACCAACATGATTTAAAAGCCTCTTTGAGTTTACAAACCAAACAAAAAGGAACTAAAGCTCGACTGAAACTGGTTTCATCCCAACAAACACACAAGTGTCTCAAACTCCCTCACAGGATTGACTCATTTGATTTAAACCTTCATTCAACCAGAGTTTAGATTAACAGTCTAACTAACAGCTAACATTAAAACTATGGTCCTGTTGTGTCCATGTGATCTAAAAACTCCTCCAACATTAATTTTCCTCTGGGATTTCCTCATCGCTGCTTCTGTTGTCGCGATCAAGACAAATTAAACGCAGGTAAACTCTACAATAAGTTAAAGAGATGAGAGTTTAACCTGAAGTTCTGACATGATGAAAAGTAAAAAATTAAAGGAGCTGCTGCTGTAGATAAAGAGGGCTGGTGTCTGTTTTGATTGAGATTGTGTGGAGTACTTGTGAACAGTCAGTATCTTAACTGGAGCAGGATACGGTCAGTTATGACCCAGTTATCAAAACAAACCTTGTGGGGAAGTTTTCCTTGGGCTGCAAAGACAAAACATCTCTGTAATTAGTGAAAAGTAAAAATATAAAGGTGTGAGAAGTCAAACACTGAAAAGTGAAGAAGATTAAAACTAATTTCAGCTTTGAAACATTTGTGTTTGTAATCAGGACCCATGTTTATTGAGTGATGTATGAGAAGAAGGAATAAGCTGATTGGTTTTACGTTTGTCGGCTTCGTCACGTCCACCTGATTGCTCGAAATCAGAGAACAAGATGTGTAAAAGAAAACACCCAGATGAGGGAGGGAGGGGGGCAAACCTTTCTACCTTCATGGACATTTATATGCTCTACCTGTACAGTAAGGTTTTACTGTAGGAGGCAGCACAGCTGAGTAAAATCCCTTCATGACATTAGTGCTTACACCCCAAACAGTCCGAGTTGGCATAAATCTCTGAGCCAACCCGCCCCCGCCCCCGCCCCCTCGCAGAAAGTCCACATGTTCTACGGACCTGGCTGCTGATAACCGGACTCCACGGTCCTCCTAATGTTGAGAACTGAAACCATTCGGATCCGGTTTACGGGAGCTGCCATGTTGGATTTTCTTATTTAGGTCCCACCTTCTCCCCAGCACCCAGTCACGGCGTCACGTGACCTTTCTTTGAAGCACTGGTAGATATGTCCTGAAATAAAGGTGAATACTAAAGAGAAATAGATGTGCTCCACCGCCTTTATGGGCCGTATCGAGCCCATGCCATATTGTGAATAGTTTATTGTTGCCGCACGCTCACAGATTAAGTTACACTCCAGCTCCACAGAAAAAACTACTGACGTCATGCTCCGGCCCTCTGGAATGGGCGGAGCCTAGGACCTATATGAGCGGACGCTTCCTTTGTTCGGGGCTTCTGCTTCCGGCTTCATCAGTCCCAGCGGTGGTCCTTGTACCAACTCTCTGCATTATTGGAACAAACAGTTAAACGTTAGTTCCTTTTGTAGCGTCATCCTTAAAGGGTAAACTGTCTGGGTTGTCCCAGAAAGGGACAAAAGGACCGGAGGTGAGCCGAAGGTGGTGCGTCAGTGATCACATGAAATAAGTAACTGCAGCTAAACGTGAATCAACACCTGAACGACCTGCTTCCATGATGAGGGGGGGGGGAGAGAGAGAGAAATGAAATCCAGCACTGGGACCATTCTTTGGGGTCCCTCCATCCCATGCTCCCCTGCTTGCCTCCACATGCTGACAGGCCGAACATTGACCTCTGCAGTCTTCCTGTTTCCTGCAGGATCGGTCGGTCTTGCTGGTAAGACACTAACTGCTTGAAAGTGCTCCACACAACCACCCTGAATGTTTCACCTCATCAACTTCAACGTTTTTGACTTTTTATTACATTTAACGGCACGAATGGTGAGGTCACGGCCCATGAAAGCACCTCTTATTTGTTGCAGACATTTTTAATCGTGTGTTGGCTGTTTTTTTTTTTTCTTTTTGCAAACTTGTGCAAATTAGGCTACCAAAGCCCAGGCAGGACGATCCTGGCAGGGGAGCTGAAACAACACAGGACGGACGGTGCGTGTCAAACCCTGGGCCTCTGTCCGTCAGCTGAAATGTTCAGGACTCGGGTTTGTTCCCCTGCACGGCTAAGTCAGCTCTGGGGAGGATTATCCAGACCTGACAGGGTAGAAATGAGCCCAGAACTGGGCCGGACATGTGAACAAGTCACCCTTAACCCTCCACCCACCAGTTAGAAAACTACACATTAGTTAGGAGCCGTTCCCAACTTCTGGAAGCAGCAGAAATGGTAATTAAATGGTTGTGTTTTAATCAAAATGAGGCACATTTCAAGCTGAGGGTTTGGACAGGAAATACCCAAATAGGAATCCTCTCTGAGCCCCCAGATTAGTACTACTTACAGCTGCTTTCAGGTACATGGCATTCTCCCTGTTTTAAAAGCTTAAACACACAATAAAACAATAAATGAAATACACTTTAAACGTGACAACCCGGCTGCACGCTTTGACGTGCCCCGTTTTAAAAGGCAACGAGAATTTTAAAAATAAAAATAAAAAACAGAATAGTGCATTTGTTTTTCATTTAAATAAAACACAACATATATAAGAGTGGAGCTAACCAGCTAACTAACTGACCGTTACTACTAGCTACACCTGACCGACTGAGACAACATTTAGCTAACGTCTTGACCGTTATGTAAGAAATTAAATTAAGCTTCTTTATTATTATTTTTATGTGTGTATTTTGGGTTTTTTTACCTTTCGCTGACCAGCACCACGTCGGCATCGTTCCAGTGTCTGAACACAGCCGGCAGGATTCTCCTGAAGGCGAGGAAAAGACCGGGGAAAACTACAGCGCCACAAGCTAAAACTTGCAACATCCTGCTGCTATTTTTCCTTTAAAAAAAAAAATAATTGAGTGCAGTTTTC
>NC_051442.1:3535745-3551006 GCF_001649575.2 Kryptolebias marmoratus
CCGCTCCGGAGTCCGGAGACCTGGCTCCTTTTCCGCCTCCTGGCTCCTCCGCGGGCTCCCGTCAGCTCACACGCAGCTCCGGGGCATTTTTCGCCGGCGCAGCGCTTCGGGTGTTTTTCACCGGGGAACGGCGGCTCCACCATCGACGCACGAACGCGCTCTCTGCGCCGGAGCTGGGCAGCATCCACCAGCGTCAACGCTCGGCTCGTGAGCTAGCAAGAGACAATAGCTTCCGGTGCGCGCCCGCCATCGTAAAAGCACCGGTGCGCGCTTCCGGTCGGCGCTCTTATTTTGAAGGCGAACTTGTTTTTCGCACACCTGAAACGTCCAACTTCACGTTTAATCCTTACTTTAAATTATAAATACTCTCAGCCTGTGGTTGGATTACATTATGGCTGCGATTTCAAGCACTACTTAATTATATTAGTCTGTACTTTTACTATCTTAGCTCATGTTTTAGATATGTTTAGTTTCTTGATTTTATTTAGATTATATTAGATTTCTTTTAGATTATCCCAGCTCATATTTTAGATATTGTGTTTTGACTCTGTATTTTCATGTTCACATGTTGTAAAGCACTTTGTATTGCCTTGTTGCTGAAAAGTGCCATATAAATAAATTTGACTTGACTTAACTATATTCTGATTACATATTTAGGCCAACTAAACTGACCAGAATATTGTCTAAATATAGTTTGTCCTGCTTTCATAAACAAATGTAATCTAGCAACTACAACAAGCGTACAATCCTCCTAATCTACCTTTAAGTTAACATTTCCTCACAGGTTTGTCTTCAGAAATAATCCTTTTAAATTCCAATCCTTTTCATTTTCTTTTAAAATTGCCTGTTTTTTGCTGCCAGCAGCCGCAGCACCAGGAAATCCCTTCATATAATCCTGAATTAATGTGAAGCTTTTTAAATACAGGGCTGGAAAACCTGACGACATCCCTCCAGACCAATAAAAACCAAGTTTCCAACAAAACCAGCTTGTTTCCAGGCGATAAATCACCAAATTTCATCACCTTGGAGCTTTTCAGATACAGAATTTAAAAATAATAACCAAACACTGAAAAGTTCCTCATTGTGACCCATTTTGCCACATGAGTCACATATGTTATTAAAAACATTAATTTTATTTGGCATATGAAAACAGTAAAAGTGACAGTTTGATTTTATGAACCATCTTAGTAGCAACAAATAATGTTTTGTTGTTTCCATAAAACCTTTTTTTGAGTTCACAATAATAAACTAAATGTTCTGTTTACATCATACAGTTTAGTTTTTGTTATAAGTTCAGCTGTAACTTATAATTTCATTGGATTCATGTGTAAATGACTGTGTGTATAAGTATAAACAGAGAAGTACTTACAGAGTATGTATCTAGTATTTTCTGGTTACGTACTGAGTTGTATTGTGTTGCTACCAATTTAATTTTATCATTAAACTTTTTTTTTTTTTAAAACTGCATTTGTGTTGTAAAATACTAAATGTCCAGCTGTAAACACCAGCTATAAAGACCAAAAAATGGGTTTAAATTATTTATAAACAGGAGTTATTCCCTTTTTTGTCCACTTGAGGGCAGTGCAGGAGTCATGTTGTCACAAAGTTTCCTGCTATGGTTGGGAGGATGTAAAACAGAAACTGAAGGAAAAATAAATTGGTTTACGACATAAAAAACACAGAAGAAGAGCTCAACGATAATATTTATCTGACTGTTTATTGCACTCATTCCTCCCCCGTTGCTGTCAATAATTGAGCTACAAAAAGGAAAAAGAAAAAGGAAGTAGTTTGAAAACTACTCTACTAAAATATGCCAGTAAGAGAACTCCAGCATCACTGAATTATAACCCGATTATCTCTACCTTTAAGAAGAAAATCCTGTTTGGTGTAAAACAGCTGCACAACATGAGTCAAACTGAATGAAAACGGAGAAGAGACAATTTTTGCCACTTTGATGAGAAATTAATTAAGTAATTATGAGAAACTATCTCCAAGTTAAAACTTACAGATAAGTCCCTCAGACTCAGTGTCATGAGAGACGAAGAGATGTTTGTGTCTCAGTACTGTGATGGTCGAGTCTGTCTGTCTGTCCATCTGTCCGTCCGTCTATCTGTCTGCCTACCTGCCATCCGTCCATCTGTCTGTCTGTCTGTTTGTCCATCCATCTCTCTGTCTGTCTGTCTGTCTGTCTTTCCGCCCATCCATCTGTCTGTCTGTTTGTCCATCCATCTCTCTGTCCATCTGTCCGTCCGTCTGTCTTTCCACCCATCCATCTGTCCATCTGTTTGTCCATCCATCTGTCTGTCCGTCTGTCCTTCTGTCTATCTGTGGACAAGATTACTCTAAAGATTATGAACAGATTTTCAGGAAATGTCAAACATGAAAAAAGGGATTAGAGTTTGGTGGTGATGGGGTCATAGGTCAAGGATGATCTCCATGGATTTCAAGGTTCATGGGGTCACAGGTCCCAGGTAACCCCATTGTTAAAACCTTCTCTCTGCTCCTACATGTGACCCTTTTGTTTCCGGTTGTGTCCGTCAGCAAAGATCAGGTAAAAACTGACAAACAGATTTGGAGGAAATGTTCAGGAAAATAACGGATTAAGTTCTGCTGCTGATCCAGATTATGATCCGGATCGAACTGTTTTCTAATCTCGCCGTGGCCTCGGTGGAGGTTCCAGTTCTTTACGTTTACAACCCAACAACTAAACCTTTAAAGCAGGTAAACAGGCAGCTTTCCCAGCTGAAATGACACCTCTGTCTCTGAGCGTGCTAAACTGAAGCCGTCAGTCTCAGGTGCTGCTATCAGCTGTCGACTAAACACTCTTTAAAGTCGGCGCTTGACCCGACTTTAATGGCTTTCTTGGGCAGCGTCTGATAGCTGATATCTGCAGAGTCTCTGCTGCTCGGAGCTGCTTTCAGTCGAGTTTTCATTCACTCTGTAGTTCAGCTGTTGCTTTTTTGAATTTGGTTTTAAAAAGATGCCTTTTTAAGCAAAGATTTACCCCAATATTGTTAATTTTACCTTTAAAAGGAGCAAGGACCTGCCTGGAATTAAAACCTTTTTCTGCAGCCAGGTCATCGTTCAGTTTGGCTAAAATAACGGAGAGCTTCATTATTTTCTGCTCCGTCGTGGGCGTGGCAGCCATATTTGCTACAAACTGATCAATACTTCTATAACACGCTGTGCTTAATCATCAATTATGACACTGGTTAATCAAATAATAGTTGTTGTTTAACTTCATCATGTTATAAAAACGTCAGGCGCAAGTTTCCACCGCCTGGAATCTATAATTTCATTTTTCTTATCACAACTAGGCTCTAAAATGAAAAAAAAAAAAACCAAAATGGACGCCACATTTAGACTCACCGGCTGCTTTATTAGAACCTCTTGTTTATTTGTTTGTTAACCTAAACAGTTAATCAGCCAAGCACACGGCAGCAGCTTGGTGCCTTTAGGCGTGAAGACAACTTACTGGGCATCAGAACGAGGAAGAAATGAGATTTAAGTGACTCTAAATGTGGCCTGGATGTTGGTCTGAGTATTTCAGAAAATCTGTAGGGATTATTACACCCAAACATCTCCAGGGTTTAAAGGAGAGTGGTCCAAAAAAAGATCAAATATCCAGTGAGCTGATTTGTGAGGATATTGTTGTGAGGTCAGAGGAGAATGTTGGAGATGACAGAAAGGCAGCAGCAGCTCCAATAACCACTCGTTCCAACCTTACAGCAGCAGAAGACCACACCGACTGCCTCCTGTCAGCTAAAAACAGGAAACTGAAGCTACAGTCCACACAGGCTCACCAAATCTGGACAATAAGAGACCCATCTGGTCTGAAGGGTCTGGATTCACTGAACTCCAACAGCCTCCAGATCTCAATCCAATCCATCACCTTTGGGATGTGGTGGACGTGCAGCTGACAAATCTGCAGCGACTGTGTGATGCTAACATGTCAATATGGACCAGAATCTCTGGCCAGCAATAATTACAATTAAAATCAAGTCACTAAATGTTGAGTTTTATCCAAAGCATCATTTTTCAAGCAAGTTGTGTTTAAGTCTTTTTATTTGTCTACAACTTATTTCTGCCGCAGAACATACCTGAAAGTCCTGGCATTTTTTAGAACCCCCATGATAAGAGCAACTCAAAGGAACACCGTATCTGTCGCCTCAGATGAACCGCAATTAACTCGAAGGGGCCCGCAGGTGATTTGCTACCTGAGGTTTTCTTCGGTTTCAGGTGGGCCTTCTGTTGGCGCTGCTTCAGGTTCGTTTTCTCAGAAACGAGAGCGCCGGACGTCAGAGCTCCTGGTTCCCTTCATGACACCTTCTTCTAACCCGAGCTGCTTCAGCGTGCCACAAAAACCCACATCGACGTTTTCAGAAGCTCTGCTTGAAGTCGTGAAAGCAGGAAACGAGCTTAAATTCACATCTGAGGGCATCAGCTTCTAACCTGCTGCAAAATAACCAAAACAGGCTGCTTTAAACATGGGTTTCTGTGAGAACGCTGAGAGCTGAATGACTCTGCTGAAGAAGCTGAAACTGGGTTGTTCAAGCTAAAAGCAGCAAAAGGCTAGCTAAAGTCAAAAGTAACAACAGGGGAGCTAAAAGCTAAAGATAAAATTAGAGCAAGTTTGTGGAAACGGATCTCAATACGTTTCTACAGGGAAACCATTTGTAAATAAAGTTAAATACTTTGCAAAAGTCACAGCAACGATCTGCTGAACGAGCCGAACTTTCTGGTCTCGAGTTTTATTACAGAAAATGTGCCCGGTTTTCTCCTTGGTGGGAAAAGGAGTTCAGTTTTTCTTTTCGTTCTGGTTTTGTTTTGCTGGAACTCAACTGGGCGTTTTGTGGATACTTTAAAGCTACTAAAACTCCTTCAGAGGGTTTATCTCAGGCTTTTATGCGTTTACAAGGACAATAAAATCCTCATAAACTACCTGATGGAAACAGGCAAGTCTCGAAGTATGATCTTACAGAAATGAGGGTTGGGGGAAACGAACAGCGATGGCACGCAAAGTGATTCACCTGCAATGCAACACAATCTTACAAACAAACCAATAAACATCGTGTCTGATGTCAGAGTCTCCACGTCACAGACACTAAAAACACTAAAGACCAGAACAATTCATATTTTAGGAGATGCTGGTTGATAAAAAGCTGTCAAAGCATTCAGAGCCTCAGGGAATTAGAGCTTGACAAAACGATTGGTGATTAAATTGAGCTGAGAATCGTTCTGAGCTCGCCGTCTCACGATATCGCACGAGTTTCAACAAAAAAGTCTAAAACTCAGGAAGTGTGTGTTCAGAACTGAAGACAGCTTCACCAAAGCTGACCTATGAAAGACAACCTTTCAACAACAAGAAGCCTGGCTGGCGGCTTCTCGCTCTCGGCTCAGTTTATGATGTCAGGAGTGCTCAAAGCGTTTTCAGATGGCCGCCGTTGAACCATTCAGAGTTCAGGTTCCCCACAGGCTGAGGCAGATTCAGTGCAGTCCAACAAAGCAACATGTCAGGAGTCAATATTGACCCCGCCGTTCTGATCCGGACAGAAACCAGATAAAACCAAAGTCACATTTCGTGGAGGAATGCGTAAATCCTGGCGCCCCGCATGCCGAAGTTTTTAAGCAAAGATGTTACACAACCCGTTTGCTGTGGCCGACTCTCAGCTCAGCGTCTGTAAAACAACTGTTTTCTGACTGCTAGCTTTTATTAGCCGTGGCAGCCATCTTTGTCCTACAGAGCTTCAGCTGGAGCTCCAGGAGCTGAGAGTCCACCGGCTGGTGACATGTTTCTAAAGCTCCTCCTCACGTTGAGCCAAAGTGTTCAAGCAGAAAAAACACAAACAACCAAAAAGTTTCCGCTGGTTTATAACGAGGCCACGCCACGTTCCAACTTTCCGTCCCGCTCCCACCCGAACACCGGAGGACATCCAGGTCAACGAATGGGTCAAAGGAGAGCCATAAAACGAACCCATTCCACATTTTAGATCTTTATTTTATTTATTTACAGCAAACCAAGGACTCATTCAGCTCTAAACTGTTTCTCTGTTGTCCAAACATGAATGAATGAATAAACAAAGAGAAAATAATAATAAATCTGAGTTATTATATAACATAAAAATGGCTAAACCTTTGTGTGGTAGTAGCTGAGCATCTCCCCTATAAATAAATGAGCTCTTTCCCTAAAACCTTAACTGTTGGAGCTTACTCTGGTTTGTCTGTTAGCGAAATTTCTCATGAACCAGAGGGCCGATTTCGACAAAATTCTACAACTCGTTGGGTTTTGGAGACAAGCCGATTCAAGATGGCCGCCACAGCTAAGCAACTTTACCCTACACAAACGTAGCTGTAATTCAGTGAGTTTTGCAGCTAATCAGCTAAAGGTTGGTGTGGTTTTAGCTCTCACGGAGGCGGGTAACATGCATTCCTTCTAGGATCATTAGATCTTTAATTATATTCATATATAAACTTTATATTTGTAGCGAACAGTACTGAGAGTGACTGACATATGAGGCTGTTTCAGTTTACAATAACTTCCACACATATATGTTCTCACCATGTGTGTCCAAAGACAGGAAAAGGTTTTATTTCTTTCTAATTTCTGAAACAGAAAGATGTCTGTCAGAGCTCTGCTGAAAACTCAAATCTGATGCCTCCCGGTCTAAATTTAGCACGAGATGGATCCAGTTGATGGATCCAGTTGTGTTGACTCTTCCTTGAACAAATACAGAACGAGCGACGAGCTGTAAGTCTGGGCCGAGTCTGTTTTATGAAAAAAAAAAAAGAATTTAAAGTGGATATTTTGGTTTGTTTTCTGACGATAAGGGAGGTCACAGGTCACGGAGCTGGCAGAGGATTGTTTTGGTTGTGTTTGGGCGGGGGGGTTAGGGTTGTGCATCACGCAAACTCTGCTGTGGCGACCCCGTGTTCTCAGCTGTACAGAGCTGAGCAAACAGAAGGAGGTAACCATGCTTCATCAGAGCGCGTCGCCTTAGTTTCCCCCGGGTTTGAACGAGCCTCGCCCCTCCCGACTCCATCCCTTCTGTGGTGAATATAAACCCAAACACGTCTGTACACTGATGCTGCTGCCAGCGCCTCTGTTCCAAATTAGGAAAACTACTAAATAAATAAATCAGACCCAAAGCTTACTGGTTAGGGCAAAAAAAAAAAAAAAAGAATCCTAATAAAAGGATTTGAAACAGCTGTCCTCTGCTGCTGGGAAGGATTTACATTTATAGACCCTAGATCAATAAAAGAGCAGTAAAAAGGTGAGGTGGTCATAATAACCAAACCTGCATCCTGAACATGTGACTTATGACAGTATGGACAGCACAGATGGGAGGGACGGAAATGACGGCGTTGTGTGATAACAGCACCTTAAAAGCTCAATATTCTCCGGTTTTAGAGGAACGACGACAGTCATCATCTTCAGCCCCTCAGGTGAGCAGCTGAGCCCCTAATGAGGTTTTTCAAACAGCCATGATTATTATTTTTTATATTTCAGCATCGTTTTCTGGTAATCAGTGTTACCACATCTCTGTTTTAGTCAAATATTTACTTTACCGCCTATTATTACAATTTAAATACAGAATAATGTGTTATTATTATCATGGCGTTTTAAAGCCTGCTGATATAAACCTAATTTTATTCAACTTTCTTTTAAAATACAAACTCATATTTGTACATACTGGTGCAGTCAGTTTTATAATTTAAACAAATTAGTTACAACAAATTGTTTTATTTTCAGAGACAGAATCAATATTTGTGTAAAAATCTGCACGTTAAAAGGGATATTTGTAGCTCAGAAATTAAAATAAATAAAGTTTTTTCTTTATAAAAGCCAAACCCGTTCATGGAAAAATGTTTCTTTTTATAAACGTGAGGTTTTATATTTGTTTTGTGTTTCTAGCAGCACAGAAGAAAGCCTCACTGTGGAACGATGAATCTCCTCGCAGCAACTCTTTGCCTCCTTCTCACAGGTAAAATTTTATATTTTTTACTCTTTGTTTTATCAGTCGTGCTTTATTCCTTTTTAAAACAAAATCTAACCTTGGACAGCTGGATCCGAACTAAAAACGACTAATATATAGTTTCCTTTTTTAAAACAAAACAAAATCTTTTAATTTTCATTTATTTTTTAATTTGTGAGATGGAAAAATAAATATTTGGACACAAGGCTGTAAAACATCTCTTAAAAATGCCATGGCGACTTAAAAAAGCATTAAGTTATGATGAGGAACTTCTGAAATGATCCTTAAATCAAATCTTTTCCCCCCAACATTTCAGAAAGATGTCGCCCTTCAGTCTCACCTTGTTTTGTGTTTGAGGAACAAATATTTGACAGAACATTTAAAATGTTGTCTACACGGCCCCGGAACAAAAATTAAAAAGAAAAACCTGTTACATTCTGTATTTTATGGTGTAAGGGTGGAGGTCTGGAAATGTATTAAAACGCTTCTAATGGTTGGGGCCAAAGGTTGGTTGAAGTCATAAACTGAGATGTTGAAATTGTTTGGAAAAAGGGCTTGTTATTGATAAAGATTAGGTTTATTATCTCTGACGCACCCTTTCATACCATTTTGCTTGGTTTCCGCCACAATTTTTGGCCGTTTTTTTTTTTTTAAAGAAAAGCAGTTTATTCTTCAAAACTTGCGGCTCGTTGGTGAACGGTGGGTTCTGGATTTTAGCAGCACATTGGGTAGACAAATTTCCTGACAGACAACAATGGGAGTTTGGTTCCAAGACGTTCTCTGGCCAACCGAGGGAGGTGTCAGTGGGACATCCTTACCAGAAGCCCGAACCACCTCAACTGGCTCCTGTCGACGTGGAGGAGCGGCGGCTCTACTCCGAGTCTCTCCCAGATAAACTTGTCTTTCTCCTCAGGCTAGCCCAGCTAACCTGAGGGGAAAACTCATTTTGACCGCCTATATCTGAGATTTTTTTTTTGGTCACGACCTAAAGTCCATGACCACAGGTGAGGGTAGGAGCGTAGACTGATTGGTAAACTGAGAGCTCTCCTCTCGCAGCTCAGCTCCCTCTTCACCACAACAGACCGGTACAGAGTCCCCAATACTGCTTCCCTCACTCTTGAACAAAACCCTGAGATACTTAAACTCCTCCACTTGAGGCAGCACCTCACTCCCAAGCCGATGGCATTTCTTTTGATGCGTTTTTTTTTGCTTTTTTTAACACATCAAGTTGTAGGCATTTTTTTTATCGTAGCTTCGTAGACGGAGTTTCATCAGAAATGTTCCAGTCGGCCGTCATATCTTGACTTTATACCGAGAGAAACTTTTCGTGTTCTTGTGGAACGTTTTTATTGTTGTGCTTTAAATATTTTCCTTGTTTTTGTTTTGATTCAGTAACTCTGTGTGGAGCAACAACAACTCCCTTAACAGCTTCTACCACTACTCAACCAGAGAGTACCGCCGGAACAACTGAGGAATCTGGTACAGCTACTACAGTTGAAACCGCTACAGTTCCTACTGGTTCTAATGGTACTACAGATTCTACTGGTTCTACAGACTCCACTGGTGCTACAAAGCCTACTGGTCCTACTGAACCTACTAAACCCAACACAGACCCAACTGCTCAGCCACAAGGTTCGTCAGGAGGTCTTTCAGGAGGAGCGATCGCTGGCATCACTATCGGCTCGATCGCTAGCGTTGGTTTGTTGGGTGAGTACAGAAGACAAACGTTACATGAGATTAATTTACACCAACGTCATCCGTTAGGTAAATACAGCAAATTGACCCTCCTGCTGCCCTCAGGGTTAAACGATGGACTCTGCAGAGGAGAGACATTGTCTTTTCACTGGTGTCCCAGGGTCTTTGAATAAATGCAAATCAATATTTAAATCACAATCTGAGCCATAATGGTGGCAGTGACAGAGACACAACATTCCCTGATACATGTCTTATTAAAAAATAAAAAACATTATGGTTAGTAGTTTTTACTTGATTGTCACTTGATTGAATGCACAAAATAAAATAAAACCCGAGATGCGGTTATAAAGAAAGCTGAATTTGAAATATTTGGTTATGGTTGATCTTAAAGCAATACTTAAGATATTTGTAATCTGTTTCTGCGGGAAGAATATGAACAGTCAATATCTTACTTATTGTAGATAGCTCTTTGAACGAGGAATAAAGTTTTATAACGAACGCTCAGACTGAGCCAGTCCAAATTAAAGTGCTTCAATTAGAAGGATTTCATGTATAATTCACATTAATGTTGTTTTATTTTACTTCACGCTGCTGACGGTTTTACATCACATGGCTTTTTTGGGCAGTTACTGTATGTTAGTATATTCCTGCAGGGTGTTCCAAGGTGCGCTGGAAGTGCTACAGCTAGCTGCCACTGCCGCTATTTGTACCAACCGCGTAAAAGCCAATTTACCAGCAATGTAAAGGTTTATAAATTAGTGTTTGCAAGAACCTTTTGGTGAAACTTTTAGGATTATATTTCTTTAAAGGAGACAACAGTCCACTGTCATCTTGGCTCCTGTCAGACTAGCCTTTAGCTCATCAATCCTGTCAGAAATAAGCTTTATTTCTACAATCTGAGGTCGTTCAAACAGCTACCTACAGCTAAAGTTTAAGATAGCCTTAGGCTAGCTTAAGGTTACCTAAATGAGCAGAAAACTAGCTAGATGAGGAGTAGGTTAGCTAGGTGAGCAGAAGTCTAGCTACATGAGCTGAAAAGCTAAGCTGCTATATGATCTAAAGAATAGCAAGATGAACTATAAGGTTAGCAATATGAGCAGAAACCAAATTAGATTAGCAGCAGGATGAGCAAAAGGTTAGCAAGATGGGCTAAAGTCTAGCAAGATGAGCTAAAAGATAACTAGAGGAACAACAGGCTAGCTAGATGAGCAGAAGTCCAGCTAAATGGGCTAAAAGATTAACTAGGAGAGCAGAAGGCGAGCTAGATGAGCTGAAGTTTAGCTATATGAGCTAAAGTCAAGTGAGATGGGCTAAAAGGTTAACTAGGAGAGCAGAAGGCTAACTAGATCAGCTGAAGGCTAGCTAGATGTGCAGAAAGCCAGTTGGATTAGCAGAGGGTAGAGCAGAAGGTTACTCAGATGAGCTAAAGGATAACTAGATGAACAACAAGCTAGCTAGATGAGCTGAAGCTCAATGAGATGAGTTATCTACTACAGGTAAGATATTGATCGTTTATGATCTTTCCACAGAACCACACTTTCAAAGATCTGAAATAATCCATAAAAACAAACTATAATTCCTTGAAGAAATAGATTTTTGCGTCCCAGAGACGCTGGTTACACTCATAGCTGTTGTGAAGTTTGGAAATAAACAAAAACAAGGAAGTCGAATTAAAACGAGCAAAAAGGTGAATCATTTACACCGTCGCCCATCTGAGTCTGTAAACCTTTTTCACACACTAGGCGGTGGACTGCGACGCGTAACGAGTCGAACTCCGTTTGTGTTTCAGGTGGCGGCGTCTACGGCCTGCTGAAGTACACCAACAAGATCTGAGGGCGGAGCCCGCCTGCTGAGGACCTAAACACTCAAACATTTCAAGCTGAAACGGTTCCGACCCAAACCGGATCCAAACAAACGGACACTGAGCTGTTTTTGTCTGAAAGGCCCAGATCTGAGTCAAACTGGACTTCCTGATGATGACGTCACGGGCCGAGAGGAAGACGAAGATCAACTGTATGATGATGATGATTTTAAGCTGATCAGTGCAATATCAAACATATATTTAATATTTGTATTTGCTGGCAGGTAATCTTTAACCAATGGGGTCAATTTAATGGTTAGAAAATTCTTATTCTGGGAAAATTCATCTCTCTTAGGAGCGTTTTGGGTCCAAATGAAGAATGTTTTGTGATATTTTACACAAAGTAACATCAACATTTCTGCTTCTTTCTGGATTCGGGAACTTGTTAGGGACACGGCTGCACCTGAAGAGGTGTTTAGGCTACAAATGGCAGATTTTACAGATTCTTATTTCCCACCATCCTCTCTCAGCTTCAGACCGACGGTGATTAAATTTCCAATGTCCAAATACTGGTTTATATTTTGTATGTTTAATAAAAAAAAATGGCCAATTTAATCTGTTTGTTTGTTGTCTTAATGTTATTTGAGCCAAGTTGGCGAAAATTGTTTTTTTTAAAGATGTACAAGTCATTTACTTTTGTTTCCTTTTCAACCCAAACTTTTAAAACTTTTCAGAAATCCCTTCTTAGAATAAAAAAAACAAACCGCTTCCTTCTTCTTCCATTAATCATCTGCTGGAGCTCTTGGATTAAAGTTCAGAGATGATAACATAAATGATTTCCTTTAACATTTTAGATTTTCCAGTTTATGATTACCGTATATCCAAAGCTTTACGATAAGAATTAAAGATCAACTAAAGAAAAATTTCAACTTCTACACAATAATTTCCCTCCAATATTGAATTATTTACTTTTCTCTCTTACTTTGTTTGCATATTTATTTGATAACTCTTTGCAAATTGACCAAAAGTTTTATATTTATTACTATTTTCTAAAATGTGCAATAACATTTAAGAGTTGCAGACGTAAACAAGCAAATAAATTCACCTCTTTTTTTGTTTTGGTGACGGTTTCCCTCTTAAAAATAAGGACAAAAACATCCAAAAATGATCAAGAACTGTTTTATTCTGTGTATTCAATTAAAACTGAAGAGTCAAGTGAGGAAAATGAAAAAGAAGCGTGTGTCAAATAATTTTTTTTGGACTAAACTCTAAGTTTCAGTCAGTTTTGTTGTAATAATTAATTAGAATCCATCCCCGACTGGAGCGAGTCCAGCTTTCAGCTCCTTAATCAGCAAAAATACTTTAATAAACCAAAAACTAAAATTAGCAAATCAGTAACTAAAGCTACATGTAGCTAAAAAGTATATCAAATTAAATGGATGGATTCTTGTGTTTGAAGGTTTTGAATCTCTTTGATTCTGAGCAGAAATCTGAGGAAATAAAGTTAAAAAGTTCAAAAAGTATAAAACTTACAAATGTTAAAAGTCAAACTGCACCAGTCCCAACTGAGCTGAATGTTTTGATATATGAACAGATAAAACAGGTCAAAGTACGTGTAACCAGGATAATTTTTCTATATTAGATGTAGTTTAGTTATTTTATTTTCTATTTTGTTAAAGCTAATCTTATTTTGTTTTATTTAAAGATCTAATTTAAAAATCCTCCTTTGTTTTATGTTTTCGACACTAACCGGGCGAGAGCAGGGTTGTTCTCGCGAGGGTTTAACGTCATGTGACAGCTGCACGTCAGTCCTAAATTGACAGCCACTGCTGATATTGCTGCTAAATCGCACCTTGGGTAGCAGACGCTGTGGGACTTTGACGTGCAGGTAGGCTTGGGTGTTGTTCCCAAAGCGGTTTTGCTTTTGAATGTCGATTATACATCAATCGTATACCTCTGCTAAATTACAGACATATGGTCGCTCATCTGAACGCTGAAACGATCTCTGTTTGTCAAAAGAGGAACTGGTAAGTGTTGCTCGGGAGCTAGAATGCTAGCGCTAGCCTCCCAGCCTGTGATTACACACCTACATAAAAACACATTTGGATTGAAATTGCATGTAATTATGTAGGCTCAGATTCGATTATTAAAAAATGCATGTACATGTACATTGATTGTCGGGCCTGTTTGCGCAGGCCAGGTGTGTTCCAGATCCCACCCCCGCTCGGAGTAGCTGAAGGATCTGGGACACATTAAGAATTGTCTGGTTTTTGTTCACTGACCGGACTGGCGAGCTAACCATAGCGGATTCAGAAAGTCACCCATAATCTGATGAAACATCTCCAAACCGGAAGGGAAATTCAACCAACCACTTCACAGCTGGAACTAAAGGACTATTTTTGTTTTTTCCTTCTCGTCACCGACAGAGACTTCCTTGGTTTAAGGAACTGGACTTTAAAGCTGTGAAACAATTTGTATATATTGTAAATATAAATACACTTCATTGATTTTGCACTCTCCAGTTGTATGTGTCTTGCAATTTGCCACTACCTCCAGTAGACGAACCTGGAACCTAGTTTTTTACTTAGAGTGACGTTGATTTGGTTTTTTTAATAATCTTAAAATGTAACTCGGGTTACATAGCTTGGCGAGCTAGCCAGGAGGTTGTTGGCATTTTGTAAAACACAAATTTATTTATTTTTCTTTTTTTTTTTTCCTGTCATCAACAATATGGATGAATTTCAAAAACTCGACGTAAAAATTCCCAACTCTGTTTTGGTTGAAGGCATTTCAGACGAAGATAGTAAAGAGGAAGTATTTGACTTTTTGAAACAATATGGTAAGATAACAAAGACTGAAATCATTTCTGAAGCTGATTCTGAGTTTGAGGGCCAGCTTGTGGTTGAATTTAGCAGTGGTACAGCATTAGCTGAATTGCGTTCCATTCTACCATATTCATTCAAATCATCTGAGAAGTCAGACACATTTTCCATCTCTGAACTAGCTGTTGTATATGCAGAACATGTTGCACAGAGTAAAACTCATTCTTATTTACTTGAGTTACAGAAACTTGCAAAGCTTTCTGGCATGGATCTTGCAGAGGTGTTAAAATCCACGATGACTCGGATTGGACAATCAGTTGCTGAACTTCACTCAGCTGCTAAGATGGAGGATCCTGATGAGAAGTCTGAGGTTATGGCAGCATCTGCAGATCCAACAATGAAGGAAGAGCCAACGTTGTCAACCGCCACTGATCCTACAGTTTCCAGACAGAGACTTGAGCAGCAACCTACCTCACGACTGAGACCTTCTCTTCATGATGATGACATCCAACCACCCGAAGTCCAGCGCTACGTGGTGGAACACATTATGAAAACTGAAGAAAGTGCTTACCATCCACAAAGGCTCCGAGTGTTTTCTGGACGGCTGCCTAGACCAGCACATGAAGCAGACTACGAGACCTGGCATTCAGGAGTGGATCTGCTACTAAAAGACCCATCAGTTTCTGAGCTGCAGCGATCAAGGAGGATCGTGGAGAGTTTACTTCCCCCAGCCGCTGATATGCTGAAGCATTTAAGTTCAGATACTCCACCTCCTGTATATCTGGACATATTGGATTCAGCATATGGCACAGTGCAAGATGGAGAAGAACTCTTTGCAAAATTCATGGACACTTTCCAAGATGCAGGGGAGAAGCCATCTTCCTACCTCCAGCGGCTGCAGGTAGCATTAAACTTAGCCCTGAAACGAGGTGGTGTGTTAGCCAAGGATGTAAACCGGCATCTCATAAGC
>NC_051442.1:3551106-3559210 GCF_001649575.2 Kryptolebias marmoratus
ATTGATTTTGCACTCTCCAGTTGTATGTGTCTTGCAATTTGCCACTACCTCCAGTAGACGAACCTGGAACCTAGTTTTTTACTTAGAGTGACGTTGATTTGGTTTTTTTAATAATCTTAAAATGTAACTCGGGTTACATACGCATTAATGCTGTCATAAAAAATAAACAAAGAAGAAACTATAGATAGAAAATCGTGTGAATGCTGACTCAGCAGAACTGTAAACCTTTTCTTAACACCAAGAACCTCTTGTTATATAAAAGTATTAATGTTTTAAAATATTAGTTAGATTCGCACACGTTATTTGACTTTAAAATGAGCTCAGTGTCAGAAACACACACCCAGGTTTCTGACTGGGGCTCAGGGGCGTCATGGCAGCAAAGATGGCGGACATGTTAAACATGTGGTCATAATGTTCTGGCTGATCGAGGCTAAACTGTAGATTTAGAGAATAGCAGGAGTTCATCATCCGTCCATCAGTTTCTTCTGCCTGCTTTGTTGTGCAGGGCTGTGGGGAGCTGGTCCTGGACAAGCCCAGAGGTCCGTCCTGGACTGGAGGTACATCCATCCCGGACCTCTGGTCTTAAGCATATTGCTTAAGAGTCCTTAAACAGTATGTGGGTTTTCTCCAGGTCCTCTGCTTTCCTCCCTCACTCCCTCAAATTGACCATAAACCATCGTTCAGATGGTACCTCCGGACCAGGAAGTACCTCCAGATGGGTCCAGGACATACTTCTTGTCTAGGACACACATCCGGACCTGTCTGTGACGTACCTTCTATCCAGGATGTACCTCCGGTCTGGGACAAACCTCTGGACCTGTCTGGATGTACCTCCAGTCCAGGTCGTACCTTGAGACAGGTCCAGGACGTACCTCCAGTCCAGGAAGTACCTCCAGATGGGTCTAGGACATACGTCCAGACCTGTTTGTGACGTACCTCCAGTCCAGGTCGTACTTCTAGACAGGTCCGGGATGTACCTCCAGTCCAGGACAGACCTCCGTACTGGTCCAGGACCAGCTCCCCACAACAAAGCAGGCAGAAGAAACGGATGGACTGATGATGAACTCCTGCTGTTATTTTGAATCTACAGTTTAGTATCAATCAGCCAGAACATTATGACCACATGTTTAACATGTCCGCCATCTTTGCTGCCATGACGTCCCTGAACCCCAGTCAGAAACCTGGGCATGTGTTTCTGACATCGAGCTCATTTTAGAGTCAAATAACTCGTGTACACATTAGACACAAACATTAGTCATATTCAGTTGATAAGTAATAAGGAAGCTTTGTCAAATATTTTATTGCTTGCCTTTAGCAATAGTTCCTGTTTTATCTCCAACTTCCTGTTCACTGACAGCTAAATATAGTAACACCGTCAGATGATAACCTTCTGAGAGTTTCAATAAGACATCTGCCCTCAGGACAGACGGGGTGACTCTCAGCTACTACCACCCCAAGTCTTAGCTCCACATCTGTCCATTTTTGCGTTTGCTAAGGTTGAAAGGAAGCACAGCCATCTTGAATCGGGTTAATTCGAGAGCTTCATTAAATTTCATCCACTGGCTCATCAGATATTGTGCTAACAGACACACATCAGGGCTTTATGCTGGATTTATGTCAGCTAAAAATAAAACTTTCCATAAAACGAGGGGATGTACACTCTTACATCACATGATATGGATTACATATTAACTGAGGTCATTTTGATCCAACCTGAGCCTTCTGACCAGAATCATATCAAAGTTTATTGATCATAAAACCAGGAAATCAACTTCTGTGCTCAAAAGGAAGGTGATGAAAGGTCGTAAAAGGTTAACCATTAAAATGGACGAATAACACCCGACACAATCATCCTAAAATCACTTATTACACGTATCTAAACCGTGGTAACGTATTAGAATACAGTCAGCCACATGGGAGGGGTCCATCTGAGCTGAATATATGACAGTTTTCAGGCAAACAGGTGACATTTATCCAAATTATCTCAGGTGAGTGACTCATCTCTGATCACAAGACTTCTGACTGTTTTCTTTTCTGCTTTTGTCCTGGCAACTTTTCTAATGTTATAATTAGTATTAACCTTTGTTAAATGCAGCTTAATAGTTCATTGGTGAAAAAAACCCAAAGATATTAGACATTTTTGTCGGCTAAAGTCAATTACGAAAAATCTAAACTGGTTGAAATTGATTATGTTTAGATATTATTTGTGTAAAAATGCTGCTGCCTGGTTTTGTATCCTCCTGATTGACGCCACAAACTCCATCAGTAGATAAAAATAGATTTCTTGTTTATTAATACATGAAAGGTTTGTTTGAATGACGGATTTTCAGGTTGACTACCACTGGTTAATGTCTACTTGTTGATGAATTAACTCATTTATTATCCACATCGTTGTTTTTCCAGCAGCACAAAGGAGCATCTTTGGAGACGCTGATTAAACCCCGACGATCCCAGCCTTTGTTGCACCGTCACTCTTCAACAATGCAGCTAAATCGTCTTGTTGCGACTCTTTACCTTCTTGGAGCAGGTAAAAAGTACATTTTAGTTTTTTGCAGTCTGCAGTCTTTTAAGTTCTCATTTCTGGCCTCAGCTACTAAAAATGCCTAAAACCTCGTCGTCCTTATAGAAAACAATTGGTGTAAAAGTTATCAAATAGACTGTTTGAGTTCAGTAATGAGATTTTTTTTAAATATTAAAATGCCCCCTTCATCAAAACCAAGCAGGACTTGAACTTCTCTGTGTTAACCATTAATGTAGTGGTGATAGAAATCATTCTTTTACAATAAAAGAGGAACACAGCCTGAAGTGGTGGAATGAGATGACCTGCTAATGATTTACAGATCCAAAACACTTCCTGTACGTATTATCAAAGCAAGCTACTTGCTTTAATCTGTTATTTTAAAATCTTTAATTTGAAGTATAGCAGATACAGCAGAAGGGGGATGGTATGGAGTCACGTTAAAACACGCTCTAAAGGTTTTAAGGTTGATGGAGACAATCAACTGATGTGTTGATATTAGGAGTTAGTTACAATTACTGTCTGTTTTTTTGTAAAAGAACTTTTAGATCCAAGATTTGATTTATTATCTCTACAATATAAAGTTAGGACGTGGACGGTAGGCTTCATGATTTCAGCTCAGATTCTGTCATGAAACATTCTGGGTCTTCTTCAACGGTTTCCTCTGGTTCTGTTTGAATTCTCACAGCAGTTCTGTGTGGAGTGCAGACCACATCAGCTCAGAATGTCACCACTCCAACACCAACCGCAACACCACCAACAACACAAACTGCAGCACCAACCACAACATCAACCGCAGCACCAACCACTCCAACAACAACACAAACCACACCAACCACAACATCAACCGCAGCACCAACCACAACAACAACAACACAAACCACACCAACCACAACATCAACCGCAGCACCAACCACAACAACAACCGCAGCACCAACCACTCCAACAACAACCGCAGCACCAACAACAACCGCAGCACCAACCACAACATCAACCACTCCCCCAACCACAACACCAACTGGTTCACCAACGGCAACACCAACTAATCAAGAAACCACTACACCCAGTGAAGGGTCAACAATCACATCAACTAGTGAACCAATAACCACTACTGACCGCACCAGTGAAACACAGCCAACCAACAAGCCCACCACAGGAGCGCCGTCAGCAGGTCTCTCATCAGGAGCCATCGCAGGCATTGTTGTGGGCTCCATTGCTGGGGTGGCTGTACTGGGTGAGTGTGACGGACAAGCTTTCTCTAACACCTCGGCTTCCCTCTGTTTCCACGATCACCTGAATGGTTCGGAGGTTCTGAATAATTTCTACTTGTACATTTCGAACCATGAGCAGCACTTTATTAACGTTCATCAGGAGTCAAAGCAGAGAGACCTAAATGGTGGTTAAATGTAAAGAAACTGAATACTCAGAGTGTAGAAATGGTATTTCTTGGTAAAATCAACATGAATCCTGTCTTATTCTTCCAGGTGGAGGTGTCTACGGGCTGCTGAAATACACCAACAAGATCTGAGACTAACTGATCAGCTGACGATCCAAATGGTCAAACATTGAAGCGTTTTTTTGTTTGTTTGTTTGTTTTATTATCGCACCACACCCAGATCTGGAAATTCCTTGTGTCCCTGAAGGCGACGCCGCGGGTCAAGAGGACAAACCAAAAAAAGAAATGATCAGTTGTAGCGTGTTGATTGTCTGACAGTCCGAGGATGATTTTAACCAAATCAAAACATTTTCATTGCGATTTAAAATATATTTTAAATGATAACGGGGTAATCGTCATGCTTTAAATTTTCCTACAAGCGGTGGTGATATTTGTTCCCCGCGGGCCATGCAAGGCAGGCGATGATGCACACGTGTCGCTGTGTGTGTTTGTCCGTCTGTTAGTAAAATATCTAGATGGATTTTAACGAAACACCCAGAAAGTGATCACTGGACGCGCATCAAGTGATGAAGTTTTGGAGTCGCTCCAGTTCAGCTTGTTGCCGTTCCAGCTGTGTGAGCTGGCCATAATGCACCCCCATACCATCAGAGAGGCAGGAGATGGCCGCCTCAGCTAATCAACCTTACCCAAAATGGCTGTAACTCAGTCAATTTTACAAATATTGAGCTAATTTTGGTGTGGTAGTAGCTGAGGGTCATCCTCAACACGTGCTCTGATACACATGCATGAAAGGCGACGGGTGATATGCATTCCTTCAAACAATACTAGTACTACTACTTCTAATTTCAAAATAAAATTGCTTTTTTGATCAGCACATTCCATTTGTCCTCACGTTCCAGCGTGGGGACAAAGTCACTGTTTTAGTCCCTTCTGTTTTTATGTTTTCCAGAAGTAAAAGTTTACATTTTTGTAATAAACTTTAAATTATTGTTTTTTTTCCCTCCTGAGTAAAACAAAGGGTAAGTCATATACTTTAGGGTAAGTCATATACGCACATAGAATATGAACAAAAACAAACCCATCATTTATTTTGGTTTTTAAGTGTTTACCAATGAAAAGTTATTTTTGTTTATGTTCCAATGTGACATTTACCCACTGATAGGCATTCAGTGAGCCCACATCAGTCCAGTTAATTAAAGACTTTATATAAAAGTGAAGTAATTTAACTATAAGTAACTACTTTTTTAATTAAAACCATATATTAATAATCATTTTTGATGACAAACTGGAGTATCTTTGTAATACAACTTTAAGTACATCTAGAATATTTATTAAAAGCTTAATGGAGTTTCTGTAATGTATGTTTGCAAATGTAATATATAAATAATGAAAAGTACTGTTGAAAATGAGTGTTTTCTTGACTTTGACGCTGAGAGACATCTTGCTGAGTGCTACGTCACGTTGGAATGAATCCTTCCGGGTGGATTGATGTTCAACACATAACAACGCTTTAGGATTAATAAATGATTAACTGTAATATTTAGTCTGTTAGACACAGAAATGCCACACTTTGTGAGAGCTGAGGGAAAAAAAAAAAAACTAAATCCAAGAACTTAAAAGAAATTCATCCTCGAAACTGGTTTTGTGAAAATGATCGCAGAAAAACTCATTTTCAGGAGCTAAAACTCCTGAAAAGGACTTGATGTTGGTGTCTTTTGTTCATCTGAGCTGACCACAGAAGCTGCCTCTCTGGTGTCCTGGTTGGACTTTAACCCTCGTGATGCCATTATTGTTTTATGATGTGGTCATTAGTTATTGAAACGTCAACACCAGCAGCACATTTGATGCTGAGAGCCGAGGACACTGTGTCCAAATGTGTGTTTGTGGAAAACAGGAGTGTCTCTGTGTCGATTCACAGACCAAGAAAATATCAAACTCACAATAAACCTGGAGCAGGATCAGGAGCTGCGCAGATCTGCAGCTTCTCTGGGTCACTTTCACCTGAAAATAACATGAAAACAAACCAGAAAAAATTAGATTTTTATGCATAAAATGGAGCTAAAAGCTAAAACATAACTAAATGCCAAAAAGCAGCAAAACTGATTTATTCTGTGAATATTTCTGAAGGAACTGAAAACATCTTCATGTGTTTCTGTGGGAAAATGTTTGTAACTAAAGTCAAAGTTTTCAACAAGTATAAAAGTTTCAATCTTTAAGAGTCAAAACTCACTAATCCTGATGAAGCTGAACTTTTTGACGGGTAAATGATTAAAATAAAAACGTGTGCAAACAAAGGCTCATTGCTGAATCAGCAGTTATGTAATATTATTGTTTTTGCAAAAAGTAAAGTAGAGTTTTGACTGTTTTTCTGTTCATTAAGTTCACTGAACGTCTGACAGGCAAGTTAAATTTACAAAAAACAATATCAGCAGACGTTAAATGATAAATGATATTAACTGCACTGCGTACCTCCAGCTGGATAAAACTGACCCTGGTTCAGATTGTAGTTAGTCCATTTCTAACCCCTGTGTTTGGGAGTCACTTCCTGATCTGTCTGTCTGCTTCAACACACCTGATCCAAATAATTCCTAAAGAATTTCATGTTACAGAAGAATTAACGGCCTAATTTTACAGAAATATACTGTAAACGTTATTAAAAAGTTGATGAATGTGCAGGTTCTGAGCCGTTTTCAGTCCATCAAACCTCACTGATAACCAATCTTCTGTGTAACTCAGGTAAGGTGTCGAGCTGATTCATTCCTCTGACTCAGGTGTGTTGGAGCAGGGACACATCTGGGACACGTCTGGGACATGCAGGACGGCGTGTCTCCGGGACCAGGGTCAGGAAACACAACTCTTAAACTATCATGTTCTGGCAAAAGAGCAGTTAGTGTTACAGCGACCGAAACACTCCGCCTGAGTCTGATAACTTTATCTTTTCTGTCCACAAGTTAGCCTGGTTCCAAACAGATCGTCTGCCTGAGCTGCAGAAACCCAATCACACACACACACACACGAGGTAGAAACCTTCACTTTAAACCATTGTCTCTGTGTTGTGTCTTTGTGATTGGATGTCCAGACACACAGTCAGCTATTTTAGATCACACATTTCAGACTCAATGAAACATTGTGAACACAAGCAACTCCATCTAGTGGCAGAGATATCTCAGGCGACCAAAGCTTTTGTAAATTCAAGCAGATAGTTTATGATCAGTGACCTCTAAATACTGCAGAGGAGCTCAATACAAACTTTAAAAGGGTTTTAACTTTGAATACGGACATAAATCAGTTATTTCTAATTTATATTGTACAATAAATCCAATTTGTTGCTGCAGTTTCTTCCAGTTCATTTCATTATCTGATTATTTCTACATTATAGTTTGTTACCATCACTGAAAGCCGTCGCAATCAGCATTATTTAAACAAATAACAGCTCAAATGTCCATTTCTAACACAAACTTAGTCACTGTAATGTGATATAATGGAATTATTGCAAGTTGATACAACGCTTAGCCTCTGTCAGTAGAAAAAGTTAGCAATTAACCAAAGGACATAAGACTTTTACGTACAAAGTATAGTTTACAAAACTCAAACAATCAAACAAAAATAAAACAAGGAAAATATGAAACAAAAGCATTAGATGTCAATTTGATTAATCAATGTAACAAAAACCCAGTGGGTTAAATGCTAATGTTCAGCTTTAGCTAATTAGCAATAGCTAATGCTAATTAGCTAAAGCTTTTGGTAACACAAAACAATGCCGTACTTCAAAAACTCATCTGATATCTTGTAGAAAAGTTTACTATTTATTTAAGATTACTGAAGTGTCTGAAATAATGTCCTTTGTGTTTTCAGCTCACTTTGTTGCCGCCAAATAGTTTAGTTACTGCTCTGCAGTACTCTTTGTTTACCATTCAGCTAGGAGGCTAATGCTAGCTTTTTATTTAACAAAACGTAAATAAAACCCATTTTGTATTTAACTTCCATTTACATAGCTAGACAATTAGTAGTAGTTAGTCTGATTGCAGCTGAAGGAGGAACAGCTTGTCCTGCTCGCTCTCGTCCTTACTGATAACTGATAACTTTGCCTGTGAATTATTTTTAAAGTCACAGTTTTTATAATTATATTTACATTATCGACATCATTACTGGATTACTCCAAACCTAAGGACTGGGAGATTTTCTCACTT